>NW_028227480.1:40000-112500 GCF_978045245.1 Mus caroli | reverse complement strand
CTCCGGGAGGCCTTGTCTTTTTCTCCACACAATGCGGTTGATAGAATGTCTGACCTGGATTTCTTTTCTGATTTTCCTTTTGTTTTGTTTTGCGGAATAAATTGAAGGTCGACCAGTTATCCTTACTCGAGTTTTGTTTGTTTTCCTTTTTTAATTTTAAAAGGATGTTATATATTTTTATATATATATATATATATAAAAATATATAACCCGCATATATATATATATATATATATATATATATATATATATATGCGGAGACACACACACACACACACACTTTTTTTTTTTTTTTTTTTTTTTTTAATAGACCTGGCTGTCCTGGTCCTCACTTTGTAGACCAGGCTGGCCTTGAACTCAGAAATCCGCCTGCCTCTGCCTCCGGAGTGCTGGGATTAAAGGCGTGCGCCACCACGCCCGGCTTTTTTTTTTAATTTTTGTGTGTGTGTGTGTGGAGGGGGGCAATCGGTGCTCTTAACCACTAAGCCATCTCTCCAGCCCATCTTAAAATCCTTAGGTTGATGATCTGACTTTTCTGTTTTCTTCCTTTAACAAAACTGGTAAGTCAGCTGGCAAAAAGGATTTTCTTTTCATATATATTCCAAAAATGGGTAACTTGTAAATAGTGGTCTGTCTGCTGTTTGTTTGTTTGCTTGCTTGCTTGCTTGCTTGCTTGCTTGCTTGCTTGCTTGCTTGCTTGCTTTTTTCTTTTTCCCCCGAGACAGTGTTTCTCTGTGTAGTCTTGGCTGCCCAGGAACTCACTCTGTAGACCACCCTGGCCTCAATCAAACTCAGAAATCCTCCTGCCTCTGTCTGCCTCACAAGTGCTGGGAGTAAAGGTGTGCTGCACCACTGCCTGGCATTATTACTACTACTACTACTACTACTACTACTACTACTACTACTATTATTATTATTAGACATAATGAGATCAACTAGTTGGCCCGGTTTCATTTATTCATTTGAAATTAGTTGGACCAATTAGTTGGCTGGTCTGGGAGGTTTCTTTTGTTTCCGATTTGGGTGTTTGTGGGGTGTCAGGTATCTCTCGGGTATCTCAACGGAATGGATGAAGGTTACAGTGATATGGCTAGATTTTTGTAAAGATTACTTTTCTTAATCTGAGGAAAAAATAAAATACTGGGCTACATCTATATTGCTTCATTTCTCTTTCTCTTTTCTTTCTTTCAGATAAGGAGGTCCGTCAGCCAATTCCTCCTGCCTTTCTGTTTTTCATAACCCACACACACAATGCAGGCTACATCCATAGTGGGGAACAATCATGGAGGAAGAGGTAGGCTTTGCATTGGGTAGCATTGTCTGAGCGATATGTTAGTGGACCAGAGAGTTTGGATATCAAGCCGTATAATGTTTCTTTTTTTCTTTTTTTTTTTTAAGATTTATTTATTACATGTAAGTACACTGTGGCTGTCTTCAGACACACCAGAAGAGGGAGTCAGATCTTGTTAAGGATGGTTGTGAGCCACCATGTGGTTGCTGGGATTTGAACTAAGGACCTTTGGAAGAGCAGTCGGGTGCTCTTACCTGCTGAGCCATCTCACCAGCCCTAATGTTTCTTAAAATATAGAAAAGTTCTAACAAAGTGATCTTTAACTTTTTTTTTCTCCTTCGGCTATGTACAATGAATTGTTTTGCTTGCTTGCTTGACTTTGTACAATGAATTGTTTTGCTTGCTTGCTTGACTTCATTTGGTTTGACATGGTTTCCCTTTGTACCCGTGCAGACTGCCCTTTGAGAATAAAATGGGAGGCCAGAACCAAAGTCTTTTGGATAAAGCACCACAATGGACTACGCACTAGCACTAACCCGTTTGGCTGCCTTCCTTCCCAAGGCACAGATTTTTCCCAGCATGGGAAAGACCTCCCTCCCTCCCTCCCTCCCTCCCTCCCTCCCTCCCTCCCTCCCTCCCTCCCTCCCTCCCTCCCTCCCTTTTGACCCAGTTTCACTCTTCCACCATACACTCAATAAAATAAAATAAAGTAAAATAAAATAAATAAAAGAATGAATGACGTTTCCAGTTATTTATTTGTCTAAGCTACCTAAATTCCCCTTCTACACCTCCCCCTACTCCCCACCCCAAGCCGCCATCTCCTCGTGGGGGTAGGGACCTGCACATCTGTGTCTTTCTCTCTGAACTCTTTGTTTTCTGGTCCACGTTGCTCCAGAGGAATGTAGCCCTTTGGAAATGGTAATGGAGTTGATAACACACCCTATCAGAAAGAGGAAGGCCCATTCACTCACTCATTCTCACCCAGCCCTGTTCTGCTACTTCTAAGGACAGAATCTTCTGGACAGTATTTACATGGCTTGCTATTTCTAAATTTTGGTTTTGGTTTTGGTGTTTTTGGTTTTGTTTTGTTTTTTTGTTTGTTTTTTTTCTTTTTCTTTTTTTCAAGACAGGATTTCTCTGTGTAGCCCTGGCTGTCCTGGAACTCACTCTGTAGACCAGGCTGAACTCAAACTCAGAAATCCGCCTGCCTGCCTCTGCCTCCCAAGTGCTGAGATTAAAGGTGTGTGCCCACCCACCACTGCCTGGCTCTATTTTTTTTTAAACATTATGTATGTATGTATGTATGTATGTATGTATGTATGTATGTATGTACGTACGCATGCATGCATGCATGCATGCAGGCATTGTTTATACGACTACACTGCAGCTGTCTTCAGACACACACCAGAATAATACATGGGATCCCACGACAGATGGTTGTTAGCCACCACATGATTGTTGGAAATTGAACTCAGGAAGGACCTCTGGAAGAGAGGACAGTGCTCTTAACCACTGAGCCAGCTCTCCAAATAAAATTTGTGGAGAAATTGAGCATCTTAAAACCTTAGGCATCCTTCCTCCTCTCCACGTGGCCTCTCTCCCTCTTTCTACCTTCTCTCTTTCCCTCTGCCTTTGTACAATAAAGCTGTAAAACAACAACGCATGTGTGTCCCCTCTTTATGTATGTATGTGTGTATGTATGTATGTATGTATGTATGTACTTACTTACTTACTTACTTTCTTACTTGTTCCGACACCAGTCAGGTGTGGTGCTTCATGCCTTTAATCCCAACACTTGGGAGGCAGAGGCAAAAAAAAAAAAGAAAAAAAAAACCCCAAACCAAACCAAACCAAACCAAAATAACAACAACAACTACAACAAAAAACATCAAACAAAGTTTGGGTAAGTTTGGGTCTTAGTGAAGTAAGCAAGGCACAACCTGCAGGCAGGCAGGACTGATGAATTTGTACGTCTTACCCCTTCAGAGTTTACCAGAGGCTTAAAGGACTGAGTTTTTGGGACTGCCCTGAGACAATATATATCTTCCTTCCTTCCTTCCTTCCTTCCTTCCTTCCTTCCTTCCTTCCTTCCTTCCATTTATTTATTTATTTATTTATTTATTTATTTATTTATTTATTTATTTATTTATTTAAAGTACCCTGTAGCTGACTTAAGATGTACCAGAAGAGGGTGTCAGATCTCATTACAGGTGATTGGTAGTTGAACTCAGGGCCTTTGGAAAATCACTGTTTTACCTGCTGAGCCATTTCTCTCACCAACCTAGTTCTGTCTTTCTGTCTTTCTGTCTTTCTGTCTTTCTGTCTTTCTGTCTGTCTGTCTGTCTGTCTGTCTGTCTGTCTGTCTCTCTGTCTGTCTCTCTGTCTCTCTGTCTTTCTCTCTTCCTTCATCCTGGCATCAATCAACACAGACTGTTTTGTGAGGTAAACTTAATAAACTTCTAGCTCCTCTCTTGTTCTCTTACTTCTTTCTCTCTTGCTACTTCTCTACTCTCTCTGCCTCTACTAAAAATGAAGAAGAAGAAGAAGAAGAAGAAGAAGAAGAAGAAGAAGAAGAAGAAGAAGAAGAAGAAGAAGAAGAGGAAGAAGAGGAGGAGGAGGAGGAGGAGGAGGAGGAGGAGGAGGAGGAAAAGAAACCTCTAGCTCATGCAAGGGGGATGTAGGAAGGACACCACCTTCTTTCTTTCTTTCTTTCTTTCTTTCTTTCTTTCTTTCTTTCTTTCTTTCTTTCTTTCTCTCTCTCTCTCTCTCTCTCTCTCTCTCTCTCTCTCTCTCTCTCTCTCTCTCTCTCTCTTTCTTTCTTTCTTTCTTTCTTTCTTCCAAAAATACTCAGGGACATCACACTCCCTGTAGCCAGGGATGAGTCTCAGGGAATGTATGTGAGCTTGCTTTGTTTTGTGGGGCCAAACTTGACAGACATTTCTTTTGGCTTTGTGTGTTTTGCCAGCCAGCTCTCTTGCTCTGCTCACTCACTCACTCACTCACTCACTCACTAACTAGCTTGTTTGCTGTGGTTGCCATTTCTATCTATCTCTGCACAGGGTTCCAAGACTGCCCTTTGGGAATCAAATGGGAGAGCAGAACTAAAGGCTTTTTGATAAAGCACCTAGAGTGCACACCAGCACCTTTGGACTGACTGGCTGCCTTCCCCCTCCCCCTCCTCCCCCTTCTTCAGATTCATTTATTATAGGTAAGTACACTGTAGCAGTTTTCAGACACACCAGAAGAGGGCACCAGATCTCATTGTGGGTGGTTGTGAACCACTATGTGGTTGCTGGGATTTGAACTCATGATCTTCAGAAGAGCAGTCAGGGCTCTTAACCGCTGAGCCTCCAGCCTCCTGCATTCCTTCTTAAAGCATGAATGATCCCAGCATGGGAAGACGGTCTGCCCTCCCTCCCTCCCTCCCTCCCTCCCTCCCTCCCTCCCTCCCTTTTGAGCCATTTTCCCTCTTTCACCATACGCTCAATAAAAGAAGTAAATGAATGAAGTCTCCAGCTATTTGTTCGAGCTATCTAAATTCTCTCACAACACCTCCCCCTCCCCCTCACTGCCTTCTCTCCCTATGTTTGGGTGGGGCTGGGGGAGGGGTGGGGTGGGGGGAAGGGATCTGCAAGTCGTCCCTGCAGGTTTGTGAACTATTGGCGATGGTCTGGTTCTCTGAACTGCTGAGCCATGTCTATCCAGAGGCTGGCTGGCTAGTTTTCTGCCTCAAGTCCCTGAGTGATGATTTCAGTGTGAATTCTCTGAACTCACTGTCCTTTCAGGTCCACATTTGCTCTGGCAACCGACTGAACCAAACAATAGGCTCACACTGAGATCTTTGGAAATGGTAATGGAGTTGATAACACACCCCAACAGAAAGAGGAAGCCTCCGCTCACTAGAAGACTTTCACTAGAAGCCTCACCCTGCCAGCAATTTAGGAATTGGTAAGGCCAATCTGGACAATATTTAAATGATTTCTACTTCATGTTTAATGCTTAATAAAATAAAACGTGTGTGAAGGTCTGAAGAGCGTTGACTGTTCTTCCAGAGGTCCTGAGTTCAATTCCCACAAACCACATGGTGACTTTGGAATCCGATGCACACTTCTGGTGTGTGTTGGAAGACAGCTGCAGTGTACTCATATAAATAAAAAAATAAATAAAACCTTCAAAAATAAAATAAAACAAAGCTTGTGAAGAAATTGAGCATCTTAATTTTATTTTATTGTATTGTATTTCACACACACACACAGTATTTTATATATATATATATATATATATATATATATATATATAATCAACTGGCACAGAAACGCACATTACCTAAGTTAGCTGGGAGTGGTTGGATTGGATATGCAGAGAAGGAAGGAACATTTGCAGTTTTGCTGTTGCTCTTTTTTTTGGGGGGGGGTGGGCTGTTTAAATAGTACAGCAGAGCAGTGGTGGCACATGCCTTTGGGAGCACTTTGGAGGCAGAGGCAGGCAGATTTCTGAATTGGAGGCCAGCCTGGTCTACAGAGTGAGTTCCAGGACAGCCCGGGCTACACAGAGAAACCCTGTCTGGAAAAACCAACCAACAAACAAACAAACAATCCCAAGCAAAACCCAATCCAAACTTCACAAAAGGGAGGGACACTATAACAAATTACAATTGCTTGTATATATAGAAAAAAATTTCCTCCCCCCCCCCCAAATAACCCTGGTTCAATTAAATACGAAACTAACTAAGTAATCTCACACATACAAACATACATACATAAAACAAATAATGATAACTACGTGGCATGGAACTGCTTACACAGTTTGGATGCCACCTCCATCACATGCCTGCAGAAATTATTGAGTGGCCGGCCTGGTCTGTCTTGTATGTTTTTGCACCATGTACAGAGACTTTGTCTCTCATAAATAAATGAATACAGAGAAAGATATTCATTGATCTATACATGCCTGTGCGATGGCTCAGAGGGCAAAGCTGCTGTCTGTTAAGGTATAGGTAAAAGAGTAAGGCCTAGATGGAATGTTAAGGACTGAGGAAACTATTAAGGCCTAGATGGAATGTGAAGGCCTACTTCAGATTAGATAAGGGCTAGGTAACCTCTTACCTGGCTAGCCTGCCATTCTGCTGTTACTGCCAGAATTGATTACATATTCTCCTTGGATGTGTCCTCAGAAACCAATCAAGATAGAAGCCAATCGAACTGCTTCCTTTGTTCTATAGTTATCTGCAATAGGCTTGGACTCAAACTGACCACCCAGCAGCATTTCCTACACCCGCACATGTGTATACTTTTCTGGCATTTGCTCCTAGAACCTGCACTGGGGATGGAACCCCCGCCCTGCCCCAACACAAGAGAGACACCCAAACCACCGATTCAGTGCACAGACTACTTAGAATCAGACTTCTATTTTGAGTAGGGTGTGAGTGAGTAAAGTGTAAGTTCCCAAGGCCTCCCTGGGAACTGACATCTTACTTGGAAGAAAGAGACTTGTACGTGGGCAACTGACTTTCTGGTTTGCAATTTAAGACATGAATGTCACACTATTGATGGCCAAGACACTGGATGTCCTGATTTTATTAGTGTGTGTGTGTGTGTGTGTGTGTGTGTGTGACTCCATGGCCAAGCTAGCCCCCCCCTCCCAGATGTGTGTTTCTTATTTATTTATTTATTTATTTATTTCTTGGGCCTGTGCTTGTGTATGACCTCGGCAACACTTCCTGAAAACCAAACCAAGCTAAACTAAAGCAAACAACTATGGCTGTCTGCCTGCCTGCCTGCCTACACAGAGAAATGATATCTCCAATCAAGTAACACTAACTCCTAAAGACGCCTGTTTCTCTTTTTCTTTTTTTTCTTTCTTTTTTTCTTCTGCTCCCTCTCTCTGTTCCCCCCTCTCCCTTTCTTCCTTCCTTCCTTCCTTCTTTCCTTCCTTCCTTCCTTCCTTCCTTCCTTCCTTTCTTTTCTTTTTTTTTCTTTCTTTTCTTTTTTTTTTCTTTCTTAAATTTATTCTTTTCATACATAGTTTCTTAGTGTAAGCAGCCCTGGCTGTCTTGAAGACACTTTGTAGGCCTCAATCCAGTAAGAGCCTGCCTCTGCTTTTCAAATGCTGGCATGAAAGTTGTATACCACTATGACCGGCTACGATTCTTATCTTCTTTTTTTTTTTTTGGTTTTTCGAGACAGAGTTTCTCTGTGTAGCCCTGGCTGTCCTGGAACTCACTTTGTAGACCAGGCTGGCCTCGAACTCAGAAATCTGCCTGCCTTTGCCTCCCAAGTGCTGGGATTAAAGGCGTGCGCCACCACCGCCCGGCGATTCTTATCTTCTTATTTTTGTTCCCTCTCCCCTCTTCCTTTTTATGATTTTTGCTTTTGACAGGCAGTGGTTGTGGCAGTGCTGGCAGAGGGAGGTGGATCACTGTAACTTTGCAGCTAGCTTATTCTACAGTCTGAGTTACACAAAAGGGGTTTCAGAATGACTGGTTATATTTTTCATTTATTATGCATTTTAATTATAATTTAATTAAACCAAAAGAATTTAGACTGACCAATTCAGAGTCTGGCATTTAAAAGTATAACAAAAGACAGTATGAGGCTGTCTGTGGATGGTCAAGGGTTCTGGCTGCTTTAGGGAGCCTCCTCACCTTTCTGCACATGCAAACTAGGCCACCTAGAGGCTGGACACAAAAGCTACCTTGAGCATTAGGTCACGTGACAGTCAGCCACCTCCATCTTTATGAGGATAGATGTCAGTCAGAGGACAAGATGGCTGCCACCCACTTGTCACCTTCCATATGCAGGCACACCACCTCCCTTCTGTTTTTGGATAAAAGACACATAACAATTTTTATTATTTACAGTAAGCCTTAAATAACACTCTGACAGCTGTGCAGATTTCTACTTGCTATGTGATTTGAATTTCCTTTTTTTGTTTTTTTTCTTTTAATTAATTTTCAGGAACTGCATGGTGGATTCACCTAGGTTCTGGTGCCTTCTTCTGTCATGCAGTCATCTAGGCAGCAGATAGAGCACATACACACACACATACTTTGAAAACTAATAGTAATAATAACAAACAAACAAATAAAAGAAAAGAAGGTTAAAAAAAAAAAAAGATTCTAGCTTCTGCCTGGATGTGTAGGTGGCAGAAGCAGGCAGAGAGGACCTCTGTGAGTTTGAGGCTACCCAAGCCTACAGAGCAAGTTCCAGGCAGGGATGCCAGGGCTACATCAAGAGAAACCCTATCTTGGGGCAAAAGAAAACAAAAGCAGAAAAGGTTCTGGCTTTTATTTTCAGACGTATGATTCTTCTAGCAGTATTGACTATTGAACTTTGATCATGAAGGCACATTCGATTTTATGACAGAGTTTGTGTGTGTGTGTGTGTGTGTGTGTGTGTGTGTGTGTGCAATATTTCTGCTGTAATTGTGGTTACATGCCATCTAGTGGTTTATGTTTGATTTCTGTAATCTTTTTTTCTAATTCTTTTTAATTGTAATTGTAATTTTAATTTAATTTAATTTTATTTTATTTTTTGTTTTACGAAATAGGGTTTCTCTGTATAGCCCTGGCTGTCCTGGAACTCACTTTGCAGACTAGGCTGACCTCGAACCCAGAAATCTTCCCATCTCTGCCTCCGGAGTGCTGGGATTAAAGGTATGTGCCACCAGTCCCGGCTATTTTTTAATTTTTAAATTTTATTTATTTAATATAGCTTTGTTTTTTCATGATGCACTTTCTCTCTGTAACCCTGGCTGTCCTGGAACTCACTCTGTAGACCATGATGGCCTTGAACATATTAATCTGTCTGCCTCTGCTTCCCAAATGCTGGGATTAAAAGCACCACTGCCCAGACTAAGTTTTTTTTTTTTTTAAATCTCTCTCTCTCTCTCTCTCTCTCTCTCTCTCTCTCTCTCTCTCTCTCTCTCTCTCTTTCTTTCTATTATTTTTTTCTTTTTACTGAGATACGGTTTCTCTGTGTAGCCCTAGCTGACTTGACACTAACTCTGTAACCCAGGGTGACCTTGAACACAGAAATCTGCCCGAGGTTAAAGGTATGTTCCACAATTGCCTCAGGCAGGTCTACTCTAATTCTATTTGAAAAAATTATGTGTGTATGTATGATTATATGTATGTATGTATGTATGTATGTATGTATGTATAGAAGTAATATTAATCCATTAATATCTCTTTTTCCTAAAATTCATGTCATTCCAGGTCCACAAAGTGAGTTCCAGGACTACACAGAGAAACCCTTTTTCAAAATAAAAAAAAAAAAATCTCAGATAGGGATTCATTGTGTAGCCCTGGCTGACTTGGAAGTCACTCCTTAAGCCAGGGTGACCTTGAATGTAGAAATCTGCCTGAGGCTAAAGGTGTGGTCCACAATTGCCTCAGGTCTACTGTAATTCTCTCTTTAAGAAAACAAGGGGTGGAGGGTATGGGGGACTTTTGGGATAGCATTGGAAATGTAATTGAGGAAAATACATAATAAAAAATATTTTTTAAAAAACATGTGTATTTATGTATAGAAGTAATATTAATCCATTAATATCTCTTTTTCCTAAACTTCATGTCATTCCTCCTTATCTTTCTCTCTCACTCCATGTTTGTGTGCATGTGTGTATGTGTGTTAGTCCTGGGTACACAGATTAAGAAATCATATTTCCAAGGATTTTTAGAAATAAACAAGGAAGCCAGGTGTGCTGGAACACCCCTTTAATCCCAGCACTTGGGAGGCAGAGGCAGGCAGATTTCTAAGTTCAAGTCCAGCCTGGTCCACAAAGTGAGTTCCAGGACAGCCAAGGCTACACAGAGAAAACCTGTCTCAAAAAAAAAAAAAAAAAAAAAAAATCAAACACACAAACAAAGAAATAAACAAGAAATCCTAACCCAGACCACCAATAAAAAGGCTGTGGAAACTCTTTCATGTCCCTCTCCCCCACAGGTAAGTATGTACCTGCTTGTAAATTAATACTCCATGTGTGTGTATAGGATTCCATGGCCAGCTAGTACCAGCCCCAGATTTGTGTTTCAGAGATCTTTACTTATTTATTTTCCATGTACACCTCCAGGGAAACAACATAAAATCAAATCAGCTAACAAACAAACAGAAAAATGTAAAAGAATGGACTCATCTGGCATTTAAAAGTAATAGACTTCCGGGCAGTGTTGGGGCACACCTTTAATCCTACCACATTGGAGGCAGAGGCTGGCAGATTTGTGCATGCCAGGCCATCCTGGTCTACAGAGTGAGTTCCAAGACACCCAGGGCTACACAGAGAAACACTGTCTTGAAAGACCCCCACATCCTAAAAATAATAAAGAAGTAATAGACAAAAAGCAAGAGAAAAACATGTGTGCCAAGGCTGCTGGTGACTTTTCAGTGAATCCTCACCCTTCTGCACTGGATTCTGTTAAGTTCTATTCCACTAGTAGCTCCATGTTTGTGTGCATGTGTGTGTGTGTGTGTTAGTCTTGGGTACACAGATTAAAGAAATCATATTTCCAAGGAATATTTTTTCCTGGAAATATGATTTTTTCAAGTAATATTTTTCCAAATAATATTTTTTAAAATATTTTCTTTCTTTCTTTCTCTCTTTCTTCTTCTTTCTTTCTTTCTTTCTTTCTTTCTTTCTTTCTTTCTTTCTTTCTTTCTTTCTTTCTTTCTTTCTTTCTTTCTTTCTTTCTTTCTTTCTCTCCAAACTTCACACTATAACAAATTACAATTGCTTGTATATATAGAAAAAAATTTCCTCCCCCCCCCCTAATAACCCTGGTTCAATTAAATACGAAACTAACTAAGTAATCACACACACACATACATACATACATACATACATACATACATACATACATACATACATACATAAAACAAATAATGATAACTAAGTGGCATGGAACTGCTCACACAGTTTGGATGCCACTTGCCCACCCTACCTCCATCACATGCCTGCAGAAATTATTGAGTGGCCGGCCTGGTCTGTCTTGTATGTTTTTGCACCATGTACAGAGACTTTGTCTCTCATAAATAAATGAATACAGAGAAAGATATTCATTGATCTATACATGCCTGTGCTCAGAGGGCAAAGCTGCTGGCTGTTAAGGTATAGGTAAAAGAATAAGGCCTAGATGGAATGTGAAGGCCTACTTCAGATTAGATAAGGGCTAGGTAACCTCTTACCTGGCTAGCCTGCCATTTTGTGCTGTTAACTACTATTATAAGGACACTTTCTCACAGCTTGTTTCTGCTGTTACTGCCAGAATTGATTACATATTCTCCTTGGATGTGTCCTCAGAAACCAATCAAGATAGAAGCCAATCAAACTGCTTCCTTTGTTCTATAGTTATCTGCAATAGGCTTGGACTCAAACTGACCACCCAGCAGCATTTCCTACACCCGCACATGTGTATACTTTTCTGGCATTTGCTCCTAGAACCTGCACTGGGGATGGAACCCCCGCCCTGCCCTAACACAAGAGAGACACCCACACCACCGATTCAGTGCACAGACTACTTAGAATCAGACTTCTATTTTGAGTAGGGTGTGAGTGAGTAAAGTTTAAGTTCCCAAGGCCTCCCTGGGAACTGACATCTTACTTGGAAGAAAGAGACTTGTAGGTGGGCAACTGACTTTCTGGTTTGCAAGTTAAGACATGAATGTCACACTATTGATGGCCAAGACACTGGATGTCCTGATTTTATTAGTGTGTGTGTGTGTGTGTGTGTGTGTGTGTGACTCCATGGCCAAGCTAGCCCCCCTCCCCCCAGATGTGTGTTTCTTATTTATTTATTTATTTCTTGGGCCTGTGCTTGTGTATGACCTCGGCAACACTTCCTGAAAACCAAACCAAGCTAAACTAAAGCAAACAACTATGGCTGTCTGCCTGCCTGCCTGCCTACACAGAGAAATGATATCTCCAATCAAGTAACACTACCTCCTAAGTCTGCCTGTTTCTCTTTTTCTTTTTTTCTTTCTTTTTTCTTCTGCCCCCTCTCTCTGTTCCCCCCTCTCCCTTCCTTCCTTCCTTCCTTCCTTCCTTTCTTTCTTTCTTTCTTTCTTTCTTTCTTTCTTTCTTTCTTTCTTTCTTTCTTTCTTTCTTTCTTTCTTTTCTTTTTTTTTTCTTTCTTAAATTTATTCTTTTCATATATAGTTTCTTAGTGTAAGCAGCCCTGGCTGTCTTGAAGACACTTTGTAGGCCTCAATCCAGTAAGAGCCTGCCTCTGCTTTTCAAATGCTGGCATGAAAGTTGTATACCACTATGACCGGCTACGATTCTTATCTTCTTATTTTTGTTCCCTCTCCCCTCTTCCTTTTTATGATTTTTGCTTTTGACAGGCAGTGGTTGTGGCAGTGCTGGCAGAGGGAGGTGGATCACTGTAACTTTGCAGCTAGCTTATTCTACAGTCTGAGTTACACAAAAGGAGTTTCAGAATGACTGGTTATATTTTTCATTTATTATGCATTTTAATTATAATTTAATTAAACCAAAAGAATTTAGACTGACCAATTCAGAGTCTGGCAATTAAAAGTATAACAAAAGACAGTATGAGGCTGTCTGTGGATGGTCAAGAGTTCTGGCTGCTTTAGGGAGCCTCCTCACCTTTCTGCACATGCAAACTAGGCCACCTAGAGGCTGGACACAAAAGCTACCTTGAGCATTAGGTCACGTGACAGTCAGCCACCTCCATCTTTATGAGGATAGATGTCAGTCAGAGGACAAGAGGGCTGCCACCCACTTGTCACCTTCCATATGCAGGCACACCACCTCCCTTCTGTTTTTGGATAAAAGACACATAACAATTTTTATTATTTACAGTAAGCCTTAAATGGCACTCTGACAGCTGTGCAGATTTCTACTTGCTATGTGATTTGAATTTCCTTTCTTTTTTTTAATTAATTTTCCTTGCTATGTGATTTGAATTTCCTTTTTTTTTTTTTTCTTTTAATTAATTTTCAGGAACTGCATGGTGGATTCACCTAGGTTCTGGTGCCTTCTTCTGTCATGCAGTCATCTAGGCAGCAGATAGAGCACATACACACACACTTACATTGAAAACTAATAGTAATGATAACAAACAAACAAATAAATGAAAAGAAGGTTAAAAAAAAAAAAAGAGAGAGATTCTAGCTTCTGCCTGGATGTGTAGGTGGCAGAAGCAGGCAGAGAGGACCTCTGTGAGTTTGAGGCTACCCAAGCCTACAGAGCAAGTTCCAGGCAGGGATGCCAGGGCTACATCAAGAGAAACCTATCTTGGGGCAAAAGAAAACAAAAGCAGAAAAGGTTCTGGCTTTTATTTTCAGACATATGATTCTTCTAGCAGTATTGACTATTGAACTTTGATCATGAAGGCACATTTGATTTTATGACAGAGTTTGTGTGTGTGTGTGTGTGTGTGTGTGCAATATTTCTGCTGTAATTGTGGTTACATGCCATCTAGTGGTTTATGTTTGATTTCTGTAATCTTTTTTTCTAATTCTTTTTAATTGTAATTGTAATTGTAATTTTAATTTAATTTAATTTTATTTTTTGTTTTACAAAACAGGGTTTCTCTGTATAGCCCTGGCTGTCCTGGAACTCACTTTGCAGACCAGGCTGATCTTGAACCCAGAAATCTTCCCATCTCTGCCTCCGGAGTGCTGGGATTAAAGGTATGTGCCACCAGTCCCGGCTATTTTTTAATTTTTAAATTTTATTTATTTAATATAGCTTTGTTTTTTCATGATGCACTTTCTCTCTGTAACCCTGGCTGTCCTGGAACTCACTCTGTAGACCATGATGGCCTTGAACATATTAATCTGTCTGCCTCTGCTTCCCAAATGCTGGGATTAAAAGCACCACTGCCCAGACTAAGTTTTTTTTTTTTTAAATCTCTCTCTCTCTCTCTCTCTCTCTCTCTCTCTCTCTCTTTCTTTCTATTATTTTTTTCTTTTTACTGAGATACGGTTTCTCTGTGTAGCCCTAGCTGACTTGACACTAACTCTGTAACCCAGGGTGACCTTGAACACAGAAATCTGCCCGAGGTTAAAGGTATGTTCCACAATTGCCTCAGGTCTACTCTAATTCTATTTGAAAAAATTATGTGTGTATGTATAATTATATGTATGTATGTATGTATAGAAGTAATATTAATCCATTAATATCTCTTTTTTTTTTTTTTTTTTTTTGGTTTTTACGAGACAGGGTTTCTCTGTATAGCCCTGGCTGTCCTGGAGCTCACTTTGTAGACCAGGCTGGCCTCGAACTCAGAAATCCGCCTGCCTCTGCCTCCCGAGTGCTGGGATTAAAGGCATGCGCCACCACGCCCGGCCATTAATATCTCTTTTTCCTAAAATTCATGTCATTCCATGTCCACAAAGTGAGTTCCAGGACTACACAGAGAAACCCTGTTTCAAAATAATAAATAAATAAATAAATAAATAAATAAATAAATAAATAAATAAATATAGAAAGAAAGAAAGAAAGAAAGAAAGAAAGAAAGAAAGAAAGAAAGAAAGAAAGAAAGAAAGAGAGAAGGAATCCTAACCATTACCACCATCACCTCCAATACAAAGGCTGTGGAAATTGTTTCATGTCCCTCTCCCCCACAGGTGAGGATATAGCTGCTTGTAAATTAATACTCCATGACTCCATGTGTGTGTTATTGATTCCATGACCAGCTATTACCAGCCCCAGATCTGTGTTTCAGAGATCTTTACTTATTTATTATTCGGGCCTGAGCTTGTGTAGGTGTTAGGCCACCAAACCTCCAGGAAAACAACATAAAATCAAATCAGCTAACAAACCAACCCAAAAATGTAAAAGAATGGATTCATCTGGCATTTAAAACTAATAGACTGCCAGGCAGTGGTGGGGCACACCTTTAATCCTACCACTTTGGACCCAGAGGCTGGCAGATTTGTGCATTCCAGGCCATCCTGGTCTACAGAGTGAGTTCCAAGACACCCAGGGCTACACAGAGAAACACTGTCTTGAAAGACCCCCACCTCCTAAAAATAATAAAGAAGTAATAGACAAAAAGCAAGAGAAAAACATGTGTGCCATGGCTGCTGGTGGCTTTTCATGACTCCTCACCCTTCTGCACTGGATTCAGTTAAGTTCTAATCCACTAGTAGCTGGGAAAGAAGGGGAAGAAACACAAGCAACCTCGAACAATAGGTCTCATGAAGGCCAGCCACCTCCATCTTGAGAAGGGTGGTCATTCAGCACACAAGATGGCTGCCACCAAAAGGTCGCCTTTCATCTTAATGAGGTCAAAGTGTCAATGTGCAAGCCAGTGACCGAACAAGGAAGTAGACATGCAGACAACAAACATGCAGGGGTACCACCTCCATTCCCTTCTGTTTTTGGTAAAGGACACACAATTTTTATTATTTACAGTAAGCACTCTGACAGCCCCACAGATATCTACCTTCTATGTGATTAGAATTTCCTTTTTTTTTTTTTTTTTAAAGTAATTCTCAGGGGGTGCATGGTGACTTGTCCTAGGTTCTGGTGCCCTCTTCTGGCATGTAGTCATATAGGCAGCACACACACACACACACACACACTTAAATTGAAAACTAAAAGTAATAACAGCAAACAAGCAAGCAAGCAAACAAACAAACTAAGAAATATATAAATAGGAGGGAAAAAGAGATTCTGGCTTCTGCCAGGCTGTGTGGGTGGCAGAGGCTGGCAGGCAAGCAGGCAGAGAGGACCTCTGTGAGTTTGAGGCTACCCAAGCCTACACTGATAGTTCCAGAAAGGACTGCCAGGGCTACACCAAGAGAAACCCTATCTCTAGGATCAAGAAAACAAAAGCAGAAAAGGTTCTGGCTTTTATTTTACCAACATATGTTTCTTTCATTCTTCTCTTCCTTCCTTCCTTCCTTCCTTCCTTCCTTCCTTCCTTCCTTCCTTCCTTCCTTCCTTCCTTCCTTCCTTCCTTCCTTCCGAGATTTATTTATTTTATGTATATGAGTACACACTTTAGTTGTAAAGATGGTTGTGATCGTTAATGTGATTGTTGGGAAATGAAATTAGGACCTCTGCTTGCTCTACCCAAGCCCATTTGCTCAGGCCAAAGATTTATTTATTAGTATAAGTTCACAGTAGATGTCTTCAAACCCACCAGGATAGGGTATCAGATCTCATTGTGGGTTGTTGTGAGCCACCATGTGGTTGCTGGGATTTGAACTCAGTACCTTTGGAAGAGCAGTCGGTGCTCTTACCCACTGAACCATCTCACCAGCCCCCGACTTATGTTCCTTCTAGTACTATTGACTAAAGAACTTTGATCATGAAGGCACGTTGGATTTAATGACAGAGTTTGTGTGTGTTTCTGTGTGTGTATGTGTGCAATACTTCTGCTGGGATTGCAGTTACTTGCCATCTAGTGGGCTTGTGTGTAATTTCTTTAATTTTTTTCTAATTTTTTTTCTGAAAGTATCTTTCTTTCCATCTCTCTTTCTCTTTCTCTCTCTGTCTCTCTCTCTGTGTGTCTCTGTCTGTCTCTGTGTCTCTCTCCTTTTCTTTTCTTCTTTCTTTCTTTCTTTCTCTCTCTCTCTCTTTCTTTCTTTCTTTCTTTCTTTCTTTCTTTCTCTCTCTCTCTCTCTCTCTCTCTCTCTCTTCCTTCTTCCTTCCTTCCTTCCTTTCTTTCTTTCTTTCTTTCTTTCTTTCTTTCTTTCTTTCTTTCTTTCAAGATTTATGTATTTTATGTATATGAGTACACACTTTAGTTGTACAGATAGTTGTGATCCTTCATGTGATTGTTGGGAATTGAGCTTAGGACCTCTGTTTGCTCTAGCCAAGCCCACTTGCTCAGGCAAAAGATTTATTTATTAGTATAAGTTCACTGTAGCTGTCTTCAAACGCACCAGGAGAGGGTATCAGATCTCATTATTGGTGGTTGTGAGGGACCATGTGGTTGCTGGGATTTGAACTCAGTACATTTGGAAGAGCAGTCAGTGCTCTTCCCCACTGAACCATCTCACCAGCCCTGGACACATGTTCCTTCTAGTACTATTGACTAAAGAACTTTGATCATGAAGGCATGTTGGATTTAATGACAGTGTGTGTTTCTGTGTGTGTGTCTGTGTGTGTGTGTGTGCAATATTTCTGCTGTGATTACTGTTACTTGACATCAAGTGGGCTTCTGTATAATTTCTTTAAATTTTTCTAATTCTTTTTTCTTTTTTTGTAAAGTAAAATTCCTGTCATACCTCCTTATCTTTCTCTCTCACTCCATGTTTGTGTGCATGTGTGTGTGTGTGTTAGTCTTGGGTACACAGATTAAAGAAATCATATTTCCAAGGATTCTTAGAAATAAACAAGGAAGCCAGATGTGGTGGAGCACCCCTTTTCTTTCCCTCTCTCTTTCTCTCCTCTCTCTCTCTCTCTCTCTCTCTCTCTCTCTCAATCTCTCTCTCTCTCTTTGTTTGTTTCTTTCTTTCTTTCTTTCTTTCAATTATTATTTTTTTCTCAGGTAGGTTTTCTTTGTGTAGCCCTGGCTGACTTGGATGTCACTCTGTAAGCCAGGGTGACCTTGAATGCAGAAATCCTCCTGAGGCTAAAGGTGTGGTCCACAATTGCCTCAGGTCTACTGAAATTCTCTCTTTAAGAAAACAGGGGGGGGGGAGGGTATGGAGGACATTTGGGATAGCATTGGAAATGTAATTGAGGAAAATACGTAATAAAAAAATATTTAAAAAAACGTGTGTATGAGCCGGGTGTGGTGGCGCACGCCTTTAATCCCAGCACTTGGGAGGCAGAGGCAGGCAGATTTCTAAGTTCAAGGCCAGCCTGGTCCACAAAGTGAGTTCCAGGACAGCCAAGGCTACAAAGAGAAACCCTGTCTCAAAAAAAAAAAAAATGAAATCAAACAAACAAACAAACAAACAAAGAAATAAACAAGAAATCCTAACCCTGACCACCAATAAAAAGGCTGTGGAAACTCTTTCATGTCTCTCTCCCTCACAGATAATGATGTAGCTGCTTGTAAATTAATACTCCATGTGTGTGTATAGGATTCCATGGCCAGCTAGTACCAGCCCCAGATTTGTGTTTCAGAGATCTTTATTAATTTATTTTCCGTGCCTGAGCTTGTGTAGGTGGTAGGCCACCAAACCTCCAGGGAGGTTTTTTTTGCTGCCACAAAAAGGTCGCCTTTCATCTTAATGAGGTCAAAGTGTCAATGTGCAAGCCAGTGACCGAACAAGGAAGTAGACATGCAGACAACAAACATGCAGGGGTACCACCTCCATTCCCTTCTGTTTTTTGGTAAAGGACACACAATTTTTATTATTTACAGTAAGCCTTATAAAGCACTCTGACAGCCCCACAGATATCTGTGATTAGAATTTCCTTTTTTTTTTTTAAAAAAAAGTAATTCTCAGGGGGTGCATGGTGACTTGTCCTAGGTTCTGGTGCCCTCTTCTGGCATGTAGTCATATAGGCAGCACACACACACACACACTTACATTGAAAACTAAAAGTAATAACAGCAAACAAGCAAGCAAGCAAACAAACAAACTAAGAAATATATAAATAGGAGGGAAAAAGAGATTCTGGCTTCTGCCAGGCTGTGTGGGTGGCAGAGGCTGGCAGGCAAGCAGGCAGAGAGGACCTCTGTGAGTTTGAGGCTACCCAAGCCTACACTGATAGTTCCAGAAAGGACTGCCAGGGCTACACCAAGAGAAACCCTATCTCTAGGATCAAGAAAACAAAAGCAGAAAAGGTTCTGGCTTTTATTTTACTGACATATGTTCCTTTCATTCTTCCCTTCCTTCCTTCCTTCCTTCCTTCCTTCCTTCCTTCCTTCCTTCCTTCCTTCCTTCCTTCCTTCCTTCCTTCCTTCCTTCCTTCCGAGATTTATTTATTTTATGTATATGAGTACACACTTTAGTTGTAAAGATGGTTGTGATCGTTAATGTGATTGTTGGGAAATGAAATTAGGACCTCTGCTTGCTCTACCCAAGCCCATTTGCTCAGGCCAAAGATTTATTTATTAGTATAAGTTCACAGTAGATGTCTTCAAACCCACCAGGATAGGGTATCAGATCTCATTGTGGGTTGTTGTGAGCCACCATGTGGTTGCTGGGATTTGAACTCAGTACCTTTGGAAGAGCAGTCGGTGCTCTTACCCACTGAACCATCTCACCAGCCCCCGACTTATGTTCCTTCTAGTACTATTGACTAAAGAACTTTGATCATGAAGGCACGTTGGATTTAATGACAGAGTTTGTGTGTGTTTCTGTGTGTGTATGTGTGCAATACTTCTGCTGGGATTGCAGTTACTTGCCATCTAGTGGGCTTGTGTGTAATTTCTTTAATTTTTTTCTAATTTTTTTTCTGAAAGTATCTTTCTTTCCATCTCTCTTTCTCTTTCTCTCTCTGTCTCTCTCTCTGTGTGTCTCTGTCTGTCTCTGTGTCTCTCTCCTTTTCTTTTCTTCTTTCTTTCTTTCTTTCTCTCTCTCTCTCTTTCTTTCTTTCTTTCTTTCTTTCTTTCTCTCTCTCTCTCTCTCTCTCTCTTTCCTTCTTCCTTCCTTCCTTCCTTTCTTTCTTTCTTTCTTTCTTTCTTTCTTTCTTTCTTTCAAGATTTATGTATTTTATGTATATGAGTACACACTTTAGTTGTACAGATAGTTGTGATCCTTCATGTGATTGTTGGGAATTGAGCTTAGGACCTCTGTTTGCTCTAGCCAAGCCCACTTGCTCAGGCAAAAGATTTATTTATTAGTATAAGTTCACTGTAGCTGTCTTCAAACGCACCAGGAGAGGGTATCAGATCTCATTATTGGTGGTTGTGAGGGACCATGTGGTTGCTGGGATTTGAACTCAGTACATTTGGAAGAGCAGTCAGTGCTCTTCCCCACTGAACCATCTCACCAGCCCTGGACACATGTTCCTTCTAGTACTATTGACTAAAGAACTTTGATCATGAAGGCATGTTGGATTTAATGACAGTGTGTGTTTCTGTGTGTGTGTCTGTGTGTGTGTGTGTGCAATATTTCTGCTGTGATTACTGTTACTTGACATCAAGTGGGCTTCTGTATAATTTCTTTAAATTTTTCTAATTCTTTTTTCTTTTTTTGTAAAGTAAAATTCCTGTCATACCTCCTTATCTTTCTCTCTCACTCCATGTTTGTGTGCATGTGTGTGTGTGTGTTAGTCTTGGGTACACAGATTAAAGAAATCATATTTCCAAGGATTCTTAGAAATAAACAAGGAAGCCAGATGTGGTGGAGCACCCCTTTTCTTTCCCTCTCTCTTTCTCTCCTCTCTCTCTCTCTCTCTCTCTCTCTCTCTCTCAATCTCTCTCTCTCTCTTTGTTTGTTTCTTTCTTTCTTTCTTTCTTTCAATTATTATTTTTTTCTCAGGTAGGTTTTCTTTGTGTAGCCCTGGCTGACTTGGATGTCACTCTGTAAGCCAGGGTGACCTTGAATGCAGAAATCCTCCTGAGGCTAAAGGTGTGGTCCACAATTGCCTCAGGTCTACTGAAATTCTCTCTTTAAGAAAACAGGGGGGGGGGAGGGTATGGAGGACATTTGGGATAGCATTGGAAATGTAATTGAGGAAAATACGTAATAAAAAAATATTTAAAAAAACGTGTGTATGAGCCGGGTGTGGTGGCGCACGCCTTTAATCCCAGCACTTGGGAGGCAGAGGCAGGCAGATTTCTAAGTTCAAGGCCAGCCTGGTCCACAAAGTGAGTTCCAGGACAGCCAAGGCTACACAGAGAAACCCTGTCTCAAAAAAAAAAAAAAATGAAATCAAACAAACAAACAAACAAACAAAGAAATAAACAAGAAATCCTAACCCTGACCACCAATAAAAAGGCTGTGGAAACTCTTTCATGTCTCTCTCCCTCACAGATAATGATGTAGCTGCTTGTAAATTAATACTCCATGTGTGTGTATAGGATTCCATGGCCAGCTAGTACCAGCCCCAGATTTGTGTTTCAGAGATCTTTATTAATTTATTTTCCGTGCCTGAGCTTGTGTAGGTGGTAGGCCACCAAACCTCCAGGGAGGTTTTTTTTGCTGCCACAAAAAGGTCGCCTTTCATCTTAATGAGGTCAAAGTGTCAATGTGCAAGCCAGTGACCGAACAAGGAAGTAGACATGCAGACAACAAACATGCAGGGGTACCACCTCCATTCCCTTCTGTTTTTTGGTAAAGGACACACAATTTTTATTATTTACAGTAAGCCTTATAAAGCACTCTGACAGCCCCACAGATATCTGTGATTAGAATTTCCTTTTTTTTTTTTAAAAAAAAGTAATTCTCAGGGGGTGCATGGTGACTTGTCCTAGGTTCTGGTGCCCTCTTCTGGCATGTAGTCATATAGGCAGCACACACACACACACACTTACATTGAAAACTAAAAGTAATAACAGCAAACAAGCAAGCAAGCAAACAAACAAACTAAGAAATATATAAATAGGAGGGAAAAAGAGATTCTGGCTTCTGCCAGGCTGTGTGGGTGGCAGAGGCTGGCAGGCAAGCAGGCAGAGAGGACCTCTGTGAGTTTGAGGCTACCCAAGCCTACACTGATAGTTCCAGAAAGGACTGCCAGGGCTACACCAAGAGAAACCCTATCTCTAGGATCAAGAAAACAAAAGCAGAAAAGGTTCTGGCTTTTATTTTACTGACATATGTTCCTTTCATTCTTCCCTTCCTTCCTTCCTTCCTTCCTTCCTTCCTTCCTTCCTTCCTTCCTTCCTTCCTTCCTTCCTTCTTTCCTTCCTTCCTTCCTTCCTTCCTTCCTTCCTTCCTTCCTTCCTTCCTTCCTTCCTTCCTTCCTTCCTTCCTTCCGAGATTTATTTATTTTATGTATATGAGTACACACTTTAGTTGTAAAGATGGTTGTGATCGTTAATGTGATTGTTGGGAAATGAAATTAGGACCTCTGCTTGCTCTACCCAAGCCCATTTGCTCAGGCCAAAGATTTATTTATTAGTATAAGTTCACAGTAGATGTCTTCAAACCCACCAGGATAGGGTATCAGATCTCATTGTGGGTTGTTGTGAGCCACCATGTGGTTGCTGGGATTTGAACTCAGTACCTTTGGAAGAGCAGTCGGTGCTCTTACCCACTGAACCATCTCACCAGCCCCCGACTTATGTTCCTTCTAGTACTATTGACTAAAGAACTTTGATCATGAAGGCACGTTGGATTTAATGACAGAGTTTGTGTGTGTTTCTGTGTGTGTATGTGTGCAATACTTCTGCTGGGATTGCAGTTACTTGCCATCTAGTGGGCTTGTGTGTAATTTCTTTAATTTTTTTCTAATTTTTTTTCTGAAAGTATCTTTCTTTCCATCTCTCTTTCTCTTTCTCTCTCTGTCTCTCTCTCTGTGTGTCTCTGTCTGTCTCTGTGTCTCTCTCCTTTTCTTTTCTTCTTTCTTTCTTTCTTTCTCTCTCTCTCTCTTTCTTTCTTTCTTTCTTTCTTTCTTTCTCTCTCTCTCTCTCTCTCTCTCTTTCCTTCTTCCTTCCTTCCTTCCTTTCTTTCTTTCTTTCTTTCTTTCTTTCTTTCTTTCTTTCAAGATTTATGTATTTTATGTATATGAGTACACACTTTAGTTGTACAGATAGTTGTGATCCTTCATGTGATTGTTGGGAATTGAGCTTAGGACCTCTGTTTGCTCTAGCCAAGCCCACTTGCTCAGGCAAAAGATTTATTTATTAGTATAAGTTCACTGTAGCTGTCTTCAAACGCACCAGGAGAGGGTATCAGATCTCATTATTGGTGGTTGTGAGGGACCATGTGGTTGCTGGGATTTGAACTCAGTACATTTGGAAGAGCAGTCAGTGCTCTTCCCCACTGAACCATCTCACCAGCCCTGGACACATGTTCCTTCTAGTACTATTGACTAAAGAACTTTGATCATGAAGGCATGTTGGATTTAATGACAGTGTGTGTTTCTGTGTGTGTGTCTGTGTGTGTGTGTGTGCAATATTTCTGCTGTGATTACTGTTACTTGACATCAAGTGGGCTTCTGTATAATTTCTTTAAATTTTTCTAATTCTTTTTTCTTTTTTTGTAAAGTAAAATTCCTGTCATACCTCCTTATCTTTCTCTCTCACTCCATGTTTGTGTGCATGTGTGTGTGTGTGTTAGTCTTGGGTACACAGATTAAAGAAATCATATTTCCAAGGATTCTTAGAAATAAACAAGGAAGCCAGATGTGGTGGAGCACCCCTTTTCTTTCCCTCTCTCTTTCTCTCCTCTCTCTCTCTCTCTCTCTCTCTCAATCTCTCTCTCTCTCTTTGTTTGTTTCTTTCTTTCTTTCTTTCTTTCAATTATTATTTTTTTCTCAGGTAGGTTTTCTTTGTGTAGCCCTGGCTGACTTGGATGTCACTCTGTAAGCCAGGGTGACCTTGAATGCAGAAATCCTCCTGAGGCTAAAGGTGTGGTCCACAATTGCCTCAGGTCTACTGAAATTCTCTCTTTAAGAAAACAGGGGGGGGGGAGGGTATGGAGGACATTTGGGATAGCATTGGAAATGTAATTGAGGAAAATACGTAATAAAAAAATATTTAAAAAAACGTGTGTATGAACCGGGTGTGGTGGCGCACGCCTTTAATCCCAGCACTTGGGAGGCAGAGGCAGGCAGATTTCTAAGTTCAAGGCCAGCCTGGTCCACAAAGTGAGTTCCAGGACAGCCAAGGCTACACAGAGAAACCCTGTCTCAAAAAAAAAAAATGAAATCAAACAAACAAACAAACAAACAAAGAAATAAACAAGAAATCCTAACCCTGACCACCAATAAAAAGGCTGTGGAAACTCTTTCATGTCTCTCTCCCTCACAGATAATGATGTAGCTGCTTGTAAATTAATACTCCATGTGTGTGTATAGGATTCCATGGCCAGCTAGTACCAGCCCCAGATTTGTGTTTCAGAGATCTTTATTAATTTATTTTCCGTGCCTGAGCTTGTGTAGGTGGTAGGCCACCAAACCTCCAGGGAGGTTTTTTTTGCTGCCACAAAAAGGTCGCCTTTCATCTTAATGAGGTCAAAGTGTCAATGTGCAAGCCAGTGACCGAACAAGGAAGTAGACATGCAGACAACAAACATGCAGGGGTACCACCTCCATTCCCTTCTGTTTTTTGGTAAAGGACACACAATTTTTATTATTTACAGTAAGCCTTATAAAGCACTCTGACAGCCCCACAGATATCTGTGATTAGAATTTCCTTTTTTTTTTTTAAAAAAAAGTAATTCTCAGGGGGTGCATGGTGACTTGTCCTAGGTTCTGGTGCCCTCTTCTGGCATGTAGTCATATAGGCAGCACACACACACACACACTTACATTGAAAACTAAAAGTAATAACAGCAAACAAGCAAGCAAGCAAACAAACAAACTAAGAAATATATAAATAGGAGGGAAAAAGAGATTCTGGCTTCTGCCAGGCTGTGTGGGTGGCAGAGGCTGGCAGGCAAGCAGGCAGAGAGGACCTCTGTGAGTTTGAGGCTACCCAAGCCTACACTGATAGTTCCAGAAAGGACTGCCAGGGCTACACCAAGAGAAACCCTATCTCTAGGATCAAGAAAACAAAAGCAGAAAAGGTTCTGGCTTTTATTTTACTGACATATGTTCCTTTCATTCTTCCCTTCCTTCCTTCCTTCCTTCCTTCCTTCCTTCCTTCCTTCCTTCCTTCCTTCCTTCCTTCCTTCCTTCCTTCCTTCCTTCCTTCTTTCCTTCCTTCCTTCCTTCCTTCCTTCCTTCCTTCCTTCCTTCCTTCCTTCCTTCCTTCCTTCCTTCCTTCCTTCCTTCCTTCCGAGATTTATTTATTTTATGTATATGAGTACACACTTTAGTTGTAAAGATGGTTGTGATCGTTAATGTGATTGTTGGGAAATGAAATTAGGACCTCTGCTTGCTCTACCCAAGCCCATTTGCTCAGGCCAAAGATTTATTTATTAGTATAAGTTCACAGTAGATGTCTTCAAACCCACCAGGATAGGGTATCAGATCTCATTGTGGGTTGTTGTGAGCCACCATGTGGTTGCTGGGATTTGAACTCAGTACCTTTGGAAGAGCAGTCGGTGCTCTTACCCACTGAACCATCTCACCAGCCCCCGACTTATGTTCCTTCTAGTACTATTGACTAAAGAACTTTGATCATGAAGGCACGTTGGATTTAATGACAGAGTTTGTGTGTGTTTCTGTGTGTGTATGTGTGCAATACTTCTGCTGGGATTGCAGTTACTTGCCATCTAGTGGGCTTGTGTGTAATTTCTTTAATTTTTTTCTAATTTTTTTTCTGAAAGTATCTTTCTTTCCATCTCTCTTTCTCTTTCTCTCTCTGTCTCTCTCTCTGTGTGTCTCTGTCTGTCTCTGTGTCTCTCTCCTTTTCTTTTCTTCTTTCTTTCTTTCTTTCTCTCTCTCTCTCTTTCTTTCTTTCTTTCTTTCTTTCTTTCTTTCTCTCTCTCTCTCTCTCTCTCTCTCTCTCTCTTTCCTTCTTCCTTCCTTCCTTCCTTTCTTTCTTTCTTTCTTTCTTTCTTTCTTTCTTTCTTTCTTTCTTTCTTTCTTTCTTTCTTTCTTTCTTTCTTTCTTTCAAGATTTATGTATTTTATGTATATGAGTACACACTTTAGTTGTACAGATAGTTGTGATCCTTCATGTGATTGTTGGGAATTGAGCTTAGGACCTCTGTTTGCTCTAGCCAAGCCCACTTGCTCAGGCAAAAGATTTATTTATTAGTATAAGTTCACTGTAGCTGTCTTCAAACGCACCAGGAGAGGGTATCAGATCTCATTATTGGTGGTTGTGAGGGACCATGTGGTTGCTGGGATTTGAACTCAGTACATTTGGAAGAGCAGTCAGTGCTCTTCCCCACTGAACCATCTCACCAGCCCTGGACACATGTTCCTTCTAGTACTATTGACTAAAGAACTTTGATCATGAAGGCATGTTGGATTTAATGACAGTGTGTGTTTCTGTGTGTGTGTCTGTGTGTGTGTGTGTGCAATATTTCTGCTGTGATTACTGTTACTTGACATCAAGTGGGCTTCTGTATAATTTCTTTAAATTTTTCTAATTCTTTTTTCTTTTTTTGTAAAGTAAAATTCCTGTCATACCTCCTTATCTTTCTCTCTCACTCCATGTTTGTGTGCATGTGTGTGTGTGTGTTAGTCTTGGGTACACAGATTAAAGAAATCATATTTCCAAGGATTCTTAGAAATAAACAAGGAAGCCAGATGTGGTGGAGCACCCCTTTTCTTTCCCTCTCTCTTTCTCTCCTCTCTCTCTCTCTCTCTCTCTCTCTCTCTCAATCTCTCTCTCTCTCTTTGTTTGTTTCTTTCTTTCTTTCTTTCTTTCAATTATTATTTTTTTCTCAGGTAGGTTTTCTTTGTGTAGCCCTGGCTGACTTGGATGTCACTCTGTAAGCCAGGGTGACCTTGAATGCAGAAATCCTCCTGAGGCTAAAGGTGTGGTCCACAATTGCCTCAGGTCTACTGAAATTCTCTCTTTAAGAAAACAGGGGGGGGGGGAGGGTATGGAGGACATTTGGGATAGCATTGGAAATGTAATTGAGGAAAATACGTAATAAAAAA
The DNA here is from genome assembly GCF_978045245.1 of Mus caroli. Taxonomy (NCBI): domain Eukaryota; kingdom Metazoa; phylum Chordata; class Mammalia; order Rodentia; family Muridae; genus Mus; species Mus caroli. Next base: position 85,668 of record NW_028227480.1, on the reverse strand, counting down.
ATATTTAAAAAAACGTGTGTATGAACCGGGTGTGGTGGCGCACGCCTTTAATCCCAGCACTTGGGAGGCAGAGGCAGGCAGATTTCTAAGTTCAAGGCCAGCCTGGTCCACAAAGTGAGTTCCAGGACAGCCAAGGCTACACAGAGAAACCCTGTCTCAAAAAAAAAAAATGAAATCAAACAAACAAACAAACAAACAAAGAAATAAACAAGAAATCCTAACCCTGACCACCAATAAAAAGGCTGTGGAAACTCTTTCATGTCTCTCTCCCTCACAGATAATGATGTAGCTGCTTGTAAATTAATACTCCATGTGTGTGTATAGGATTCCATGGCCAGCTAGTACCAGCCCCAGATTTGTGTTTCAGAGATCTTTATTAATTTATTTTCCGTGCCTGAGCTTGTGTAGGTGGTAGGCCACCAAACCTCCAGGGAGGTTTTTTTTGCTGCCACAAAAAGGTCGCCTTTCATCTTAATGAGGTCGTGTCAATGTGCAAGCCAGTGACCGAACAAGGAAGTAGACATGCAGACAACAAACATGCAGGGGTACCACCTCCATTCCCTTCTGTTTTTTGGTAAAGGACACACAATTTTTATTATTTACAGTAAGCCTTATAAAGCACTCTGACAGCCCCACAGATATCTGTGATTAGAATTTCCTTTTTTTTTTTTTAAAAAAAGTAATTCTCAGGGGGTGCATGGTGACTTGTCCTAGGTTCTGGTGCCCTCTTCTGGCATGTAGTCATATAGGCAGCACACACACACACACACTTACATTGAAAACTAAAAGTAATAACAGCAAACAAGCAAGCAAGCAAACAAACAAACTAAGAAATATATAAATAGGAGGGAAAAAGAGATTCTGGCTTCTGCCAGGCTGTGTGGGTGGCAGAGGCTGGCAGGCAAGCAGGCAGAGAGGACCTCTGTGAGTTTGAGGCTACCCAAGCCTACACTGATAGTTCCAGAAAGGACTGCCAGGGCTACACCAAGAGAAACCCTATCTCTAGGATCAAGAAAACAAAAGCAGAAAAGGTTCTGGCTTTTATTTTACTGACATATGTTCCTTTCATTCTTCCCTTCCTTCCTTCCTTCCTTCCTTCCTTCCTTCCTTCCTTCCTTCCTTCCTTCCTTCCTTCTTTCCTTCCTTCCTTCCTTCCTTCCTTCCTTCCTTCCTTCCTTCCTTCCTTCCTTCCTTCCTTCCTTCCTTCCTTCCTTCCTTCCTTCCGAGATTTATTTATTTTATGTATATGAGTACACACTTTAGTTGTAAAGATGGTTGTGATCGTTAATGTGATTGTTGGGAAATGAAATTAGGACCTCTGCTTGCTCTACCCAAGCCCATTTGCTCAGGCCAAAGATTTATTTATTAGTATAAGTTCACAGTAGATGTCTTCAAACCCACCAGGATAGGGTATCAGATCTCATTGTGGGTTGTTGTGAGCCACCATGTGGTTGCTGGGATTTGAACTCAGTACCTTTGGAAGAGCAGTCGGTGCTCTTACCCACTGAACCATCTCACCAGCCCCCGACTTATGTTCCTTCTAGTACTATTGACTAAAGAACTTTGATCATGAAGGCACGTTGGATTTAATGACAGAGTTTGTGTGTGTTTCTGTGTGTGTATGTGTGCAATACTTCTGCTGGGATTGCAGTTACTTGCCATCTAGTGGGCTTGTGTGTAATTTCTTTAATTTTTTTCTAATTTTTTTTCTGAAAGTATCTTTCTTTCCATCTCTCTTTCTCTTTCTCTCTCTGTCTCTCTCTCTGTGTGTCTCTGTCTGTCTCTGTGTCTCTCTCCTTTTCTTTTCTTCTTTCTTTCTTTCTTTCTCTCTCTCTCTCTTTCTTTCTTTCTTTCTTTCTTTCTTTCTTTCTTTCTCTCTCTCTCTCTCTCTCTCTTTCCTTCTTCCTTCCTTCCTTCCTTTCTTTCTGTCTTTCTTTCTTTCTTTCTTTCTTTCTTTCTTTCTTTCTTTCTTTCTTTCTTTCTTTCTTTCTTTCTTTCAAGATTTATGTATTTTATGTATATGAGTACACACTTTAGTTGTACAGATAGTTGTGATCCTTCATGTGATTGTTGGGAATTGAGCTTAGGACCTCTGTTTGCTCTAGCCAAGCCCACTTGCTCAGGCAAAAGATTTATTTATTAGTATAAGTTCACTGTAGCTGTCTTCAAACGCACCAGGAGAGGGTATCAGATCTCATTATTGGTGGTTGTGAGGGACCATGTGGTTGCTGGGATTTGAACTCAGTACATTTGGAAGAGCAGTCAGTGCTCTTCCCCACTGAACCATCTCACCAGCCCTGGACACATGTTCCTTCTAGTACTATTGACTAAAGAACTTTGATCATGAAGGCATGTTGGATTTAATGACAGTGTGTGTTTCTGTGTGTGTGTCTGTGTGTGTGTGTGTGCAATATTTCTGCTGTGATTACTGTTACTTGACATCAAGTGGGCTTCTGTATAATTTCTTTAAATTTTTCTAATTCTTTTTTCTTTTTTTGTAAAGTAAAATTCCTGTCATACCTCCTTATCTTTCTCTCTCACTCCATGTTTGTGTGCATGTGTGTGTGTGTGTTAGTCTTGGGTACACAGATTAAAGAAATCATATTTCCAAGGATTCTTAGAAATAAACAAGGAAGCCAGATGTGGTGGAGCACCCCTTTTCTTTCCCTCTCTCTTTCTCTCCTCTCTCTCTCTCTCTCTCTCTCTCTCTCTCAATCTCTCTCTCTCTCTTTGTTTCTTTCTTTCTTTCTTTCTTTCTTTCAATTATTATTTTTTTCTCAGGTAGGTTTTCTTTGTGTAGCCCTGGCTGACTTGGATGTCACTCTGTAAGCCAGGGTGACCTTGAATGCAGAAATCCTCCTGAGGCTAAAGGTGTGGTCCACAATTGCCTCAGGTCTACTGAAATTCTCTCTTTAAGAAAACAGGGGGGGGGGGGGAGGGTATGGAGGACATTTGGGATAGCATTGGAAATGTAATTGAGGAAAATACGTAATAAAAAAATATTTAAAAAAACGTGTGTATGAGCCGGGTGTGGTGGCGCACGCCTTTAATCCCAGCACTTGGGAGGCAGAGGCAGGCAGATTTCTAAGTTCAAGGCCAGCCTGGTCCACAAAGTGAGTTCCAGGACAGCCAAGGCTACACAGAGAAACCCTGTCTCAAAAAAAAAAAATGAAATCAAACAAACAAACAAACAAACAAAGAAATAAACAAGAAATCCTAACCCTGACCACCAATAAAAAGGCTGTGGAAACTCTTTCATGTCTCTCTCCCTCACAGATAATGATGTAGCTGCTTGTAAATTAATACTCCATGTGTGTGTATAGGATTCCATGGCCAGCTAGTACCAGCCCCAGATTTGTGTTTCAGAGATCTTTATTAATTTATTTTCCGTGCCTGAGCTTGTGTAGGTGGTAGGCCACCAAACCTCCAGGGAGGTTTTTTTTGCTGCCACAAAAAGGTCGCCTTTCATCTTAATGAGGTCAAAGTGTCAATGTGCAAGCCAGTGACCGAACAAGGAAGTAGACATGCAGACAACAAACATGCAGGGGTACCACCTCCATTCCCTTCTGTTTTTTGGTAAAGGACACACAATTTTTATTATTTACAGTAAGCCTTATAAAGCACTCTGACAGCCCCACAGATATCTGTGATTAGAATTTCCTTTTTTTTTTTTAAAAAAAAGTAATTCTCAGGGGGTGCATGGTGACTTGTCCTAGGTTCTGGTGCCCTCTTCTGGCATGTAGTCATATAGGCAGCACACACACACACACACTTACATTGAAAACTAAAAGTAATAACAGCAAACAAGCAAGCAAGCAAACAAACAAACTAAGAAATATATAAATAGGAGGGAAAAAGAGATTCTGGCTTCTGCCAGGCTGTGTGGGTGGCAGAGGCTGGCAGGCAAGCAGGCAGAGAGGACCTCTGTGAGTTTGAGGCTACCCAAGCCTACACTGATAGTTCCAGAAAGGACTGCCAGGGCTACACCAAGAGAAACCCTATCTCTAGGATCAAGAAAACAAAAGCAGAAAAGGTTCTGGCTTTTTTTTTTTTTTTTTTTTTTTTTTTTTTTTAAAGTTTTTTTTTTTTTTTTTTTTAAAGATTTATTTATTTATTATATGTAAGTACACTGTAGCTGTCTTCAGACACTCCAGAAGAGGGCACCAGATCTCGTTACGGATGGTTGTGAGCCACCATGTGGTTGCTGGGATTTGAACTCTGGACCTTCGGAAGAGCAGTCGGGTGCTCTTACCCACTGAGCCATCTCACCAGCCCAGGTTCTGGCTTTTATTTTACTGACATATGTTCCTTTCATTCTTCCCTTCCTTCCTTCCTTCCTTCCTTCCTTCCTTCCTTCCTTCCTTCCTTCCTTCCTTCCTTCCTTCCTTCCTTCCTTCCTTCCTTCCTTCTTTCCTTCCTTCCTTCCTTCCTTCCTTCCTTCCTTCCTTCCTTCCTTCCTTCCTTCCTTCCTTCCTTCCTTCCTTCCGAGATTTATTTATTTTATGTATATGAGTACACACTTTAGTTGTAAAGATGGTTGTGATCGTTAATGTGATTGTTGGGAAATGAAATTAGGACCTCTGCTTGCTCTACCCAAGCCCATTTGCTCAGGCCAAAGATTTATTTATTAGTATAAGTTCACAGTAGATGTCTTCAAACCCACCAGGATAGGGTATCAGATCTCATTGTGGGTTGTTGTGAGCCACCATGTGGTTGCTGGGATTTGAACTCAGTACCTTTGGAAGAGCAGTCGGTGCTCTTACCCACTGAACCATCTCACCAGCCCCCGACTTATGTTCCTTCTAGTACTATTGACTAAAGAACTTTGATCATGAAGGCACGTTGGATTTAATGACAGAGTTTGTGTGTGTTTCTGTGTGTGTATGTGTGCAATACTTCTGCTGGGATTGCAGTTACTTGCCATCTAGTGGGCTTGTGTGTAATTTCTTTAATTTTTTTCTAATTTTTTTTCTGAAAGTATCTTTCTTTCCATCTCTCTTTCTCTTTCTCTCTCTGTCTCTCTCTCTGTGTGTCTCTGTCTGTCTCTGTGTCTCTCTCCTTTTCTTTTCTTCTTTCTTTCTTTCTTTCTCTCTCTCTCTCTTTCTTTCTTTCTTTCTTTCTTTCTTTCTCTCTCTCTCTCTCTCTCTCTCTTTCCTTCTTCCTTCCTTCCTTCCTTTCTTTCTTTCTTTCTTTCTTTCTTTCTTTCTTTCTTTCAAGATTTATGTATTTTATGTATATGAGTACACACTTTAGTTGTACAGATAGTTGTGATCCTTCATGTGATTGTTGGGAATTGAGCTTAGGACCTCTGTTTGCTCTAGCCAAGCCCACTTGCTCAGGCAAAAGATTTATTTATTAGTATAAGTTCACTGTAGCTGTCTTCAAACGCACCAGGAGAGGGTATCAGATCTCATTATTGGTGGTTGTGAGGGACCATGTGGTTGCTGGGATTTGAACTCAGTACATTTGGAAGAGCAGTCAGTGCTCTTCCCCACTGAACCATCTCACCAGCCCTGGACACATGTTCCTTCTAGTACTATTGACTAAAGAACTTTGATCATGAAGGCATGTTGGATTTAATGACAGTGTGTGTTTCTGTGTGTGTGTCTGTGTGTGTGTGTGTGCAATATTTCTGCTGTGATTACTGTTACTTGACATCAAGTGGGCTTCTGTATAATTTCTTTAAATTTTTCTAATTCTTTTTTCTTTTTTTGTAAAGTAAAATTCCTGTCATACCTCCTTATCTTTCTCTCTCACTCCATGTTTGTGTGCATGTGTGTGTGTGTGTTAGTCTTGGGTACACAGATTAAAGAAATCATATTTCCAAGGATTCTTAGAAATAAACAAGGAAGCCAGATGTGGTGGAGCACCCCTTTTCTTTCCCTCTCTCTTTCTCTCCTCTCTCTCTCTCTCTCTCTCTCTCTCTCTCTCAATCTCTCTCTCTCTCTTTGTTTGTTTGTTTCTTTCTTTCTTTCTTTCAATTATTATTTTTTTCTCAGGTAGGTTTTCTTTGTGTAGCCCTGGCTGACTTGGATGTCACTCTGTAAGCCAGGGTGACCTTGAATGCAGAAATCCTCCTGAGGCTAAAGGTGTGGTCCACAATTGCCTCAGGTCTACTGAAATTCTCTCTTTAAGAAAACAGGGGGGGGGGGGAGGGTATGGAGGACATTTGGGATAGCATTGGAAATGTAATTGAGGAAAATACGTAATAAAAAAATATTTAAAAAAACGTGTGTATGAGCCGGGTGTGGTGGCGCACGCCTTTAATCCCAGCACTTGGGAGGCAGAGGCAGGCAGATTTCTAAGTTCAAGGCCAGCCTGGTCCACAAAGTGAGTTCCAGGACAGCCAAGGCTACACAGAGAAACCCTGTCTCAAAAAAAAAAAAAAATGAAATCAAACAAACAAACAAACAAACAAAGAAATAAACAAGAAATCCTAACCCTGACCACCAATAAAAAGGCTGTGGAAACTCTTTCATGTCTCTCTCCCTCACAGATAATGATGTAGCTGCTTGTAAATTAATACTCCATGTGTGTGTATAGGATTCCATGGCCAGCTAGTACCAGCCCCAGATTTGTGTTTCAGAGATCTTTATTAATTTATTTTCCGTGCCTGAGCTTGTGTAGGTGGTAGGCCACCAAACCTCCAGGGAGGTTTTTTTTGCTGCCACAAAAAGGTCGCCTTTCATCTTAATGAGGTCAAAGTGTCAATGTGCAAGCCAGTGACCGAACAAGGAAGTAGACATGCAGACAACAAACATGCAGGGGTACCACCTCCATTCCCTTCTGTTTTTTGGTAAAGGACACACAATTTTTATTATTTACAGTAAGCCTTATAAAGCACTCTGACAGCCCCACAGATATCTGTGATTAGAATTTCCTTTTTTTTTTTTAAAAAAAAGTAATTCTCAGGGGGTGCATGGTGACTTGTCCTAGGTTCTGGTGCCCTCTTCTGGCATGTAGTCATATAGGCAGCACACACACACACACACTTACATTGAAAACTAAAAGTAATAACAGCAAACAAGCAAGCAAGCAAACAAACAAACTAAGAAATATATAAATAGGAGGGAAAAAGAGATTCTGGCTTCTGCCAGGCTGTGTGGGTGGCAGAGGCTGGCAGGCAAGCAGGCAGAGAGGACCTCTGTGAGTTTGAGGCTACCCAAGCCTACACTGATAGTTCCAGAAAGGACTGCCAGGGCTACACCAAGAGAAACCCTATCTCTAGGATCAAGAAAACAAAAGCAGAAAAGGTTCTGGCTTTTATTTTACTGACATATGTTCCTTTCATTCTTCCCTTCCTTCCTTCCTTCCTTCCTTCCTTCCTTCCTTCCTTCCTTCCTTCCTTCCTTCCTTCCTTCCTTCCTTCTTTCCTTCCTTCCTTCCTTCCTTCCTTCCTTCCTTCCTTCCTTCTTTCCTTCCTTCCTTCCTTCCTTCCTTCCTTCCTTCCTTCCTTCCTTCCTTCCTTCCTTCCGAGATTTATTTATTTTATGTATATGAGTACACACTTTAGTTGTAAAGATGGTTGTGATCGTTAATGTGATTGTTGGGAAATGAAATTAGGACCTCTGCTTGCTCTACCCAAGCCCATTTGCTCAGGCCAAAGATTTATTTATTAGTATAAGTTCACAGTAGATGTCTTCAAACCCACCAGGATAGGGTATCAGATCTCATTGTGGGTTGTTGTGAGCCACCATGTGGTTGCTGGGATTTGAACTCAGTACCTTTGGAAGAGCAGTCGGTGCTCTTACCCACTGAACCATCTCACCAGCCCCCGACTTATGTTCCTTCTAGTACTATTGACTAAAGAACTTTGATCATGAAGGCACGTTGGATTTAATGACAGAGTTTGTGTGTGTTTCTGTGTGTGTATGTGTGCAATACTTCTGCTGGGATTGCAGTTACTTGCCATCTAGTGGGCTTGTGTGTAATTTCTTTAATTTTTTTCTAATTTTTTTTCTGAAAGTATCTTTCTTTCCATCTCTCTTTCTCTTTCTCTCTCTGTCTCTCTCTCTGTGTGTCTCTGTCTGTCTCTGTGTCTCTCTCCTTTTCTTTTCTTCTTTCTTTCTTTCTTTCTCTCTCTCTCTCTTTCTTTCTTTCTTTCTTTCTTTCTTTCTTTCTTTCTTTCTTTCTCTCTCTCTCTCTCTCTCTCTCTCTCTCTCTTTCCTTCTTCCTTCCTTCCTTCCTTTCTTTCTTTCTTTCTTTCTTTCTTTCTTTCTTTCTTTCTTTCTTTCTTTCTTTCTTTCTTTCTTTCTTTCTTTCAAGATTTATGTATTTTATGTATATGAGTACACACTTTAGTTGTACAGATAGTTGTGATCCTTCATGTGATTGTTGGGAATTGAGCTTAGGACCTCTGTTTGCTCTAGCCAAGCCCACTTGCTCAGGCAAAAGATTTATTTATTAGTATAAGTTCACTGTAGCTGTCTTCAAACGCACCAGGAGAGGGTATCAGATCTCATTATTGGTGGTTGTGAGGGACCATGTGGTTGCTGGGATTTGAACTCAGTACATTTGGAAGAGCAGTCAGTGCTCTTCCCCACTGAACCATCTCACCAGCCCTGGACACATGTTCCTTCTAGTACTATTGACTAAAGAACTTTGATCATGAAGGCATGTTGGATTTAATGACAGTGTGTGTTTCTGTGTGTGTGTCTGTGTGTGTGTGTGTGCAATATTTCTGCTGTGATTACTGTTACTTGACATCAAGTGGGCTTCTGTATAATTTCTTTAAATTTTTCTAATTCTTTTTTCTTTTTTTGTAAAGTAAAATTCCTGTCATACCTCCTTATCTTTCTCTCTCACTCCATGTTTGTGTGCATGTGTGTGTGTGTGTTAGTCTTGGGTACACAGATTAAAGAAATCATATTTCCAAGGATTCTTAGAAATAAACAAGGAAGCCAGATGTGGTGGAGCACCCCTTTTCTTTCCCTCTCTCTTTCTCTCCTCTCTCTCTCTCTCTCTCTCTCTCAATCTCTCTCTCTCTCTTTGTTTGTTTGTTTCTTTCTTTCTTTCTTTCAATTATTATTTTTTTCTCAGGTAGGTTTTCTTTGTGTAGCCCTGGCTGACTTGGATGTCACTCTGTAAGCCAGGGTGACCTTGAATGCAGAAATCCTCCTGAGGCTAAAGGTGTGGTCCACAATTGCCTCAGGTCTACTGAAATTCTCTCTTTAAGAAAACAGGGGGGGGGAGGGTATGGAGGACATTTGGGATAGCATTGGAAATGTAATTGAGGAAAATACGTAATAAAAAAATATTTAAAAAAACGTGTGTATGAACCGGGTGTGGTGGCGCACGCCTTTAATCCCAGCACTTGGGAGGCAGAGGCAGGCAGATTTCTAAGTTCAAGGCCAGCCTGGTCCACAAAGTGAGTTCCAGGACAGCCAAGGCTACACAGAGAAACCCTGTCTCAAAAAAAAAAAAAAATGAAATCAAACAAACAAACAAACAAACAAAGAAATAAACAAGAAATCCTAACCCTGACCACCAATAAAAAGGCTGTGGAAACTCTTTCATGTCTCTCTCCCTCACAGATAATGATGTAGCTGCTTGTAAATTAATACTCCATGTGTGTGTATAGGATTCCATGGCCAGCTAGTACCAGCCCCAGATTTGTGTTTCAGAGATCTTTATTAATTTATTTTCCGTGCCTGAGCTTGTGTAGGTGGTAGGCCACCAAACCTCCAGGGAGGTTTTTTTTGCTGCCACAAAAAGGTCGCCTTTCATCTTAATGAGGTCAAAGTGTCAATGTGCAAGCCAGTGACCGAACAAGGAAGTAGACATGCAGACAACAAACATGCAGGGGTACCACCTCCATTCCCTTCTGTTTTTTGGTAAAGGACACACAATTTTTATTATTTACAGTAAGCCTTATAAAGCACTCTGACAGCCCCACAGATATCTGTGATTAGAATTTCCTTTTTTTTTTTTAAAAAAAAGTAATTCTCAGGGGGTGCATGGTGACTTGTCCTAGGTTCTGGTGCCCTCTTCTGGCATGTAGTCATATAGGCAGCACACACACACACACACTTACATTGAAAACTAAAAGTAATAACAGCAAACAAGCAAGCAAGCAAACAAACAAACTAAGAAATATATAAATAGGAGGGAAAAAGAGATTCTGGCTTCTGCCAGGCTGTGTGGGTGGCAGAGGCTGGCAGGCAAGCAGGCAGAGAGGACCTCTGTGAGTTTGAGGCTACCCAAGCCTACACTGATAGTTCCAGAAAGGACTGCCAGGGCTACACCAAGAGAAACCCTATCTCTAGGATCAAGAAAACAAAAGCAGAAAAGGTTCTGGCTTTTATTTTACTGACATATGTTCCTTTCATTCTTCCCTTCCTTCCTTCCTTCCTTCCTTCCTTCCTTCCTTCCTTCCTTCCTTCCTTCCTTCCTTCCTTCCTTCCTTCCTTCCTTCCTTCTTTCCTTCCTTCCTTCCTTCCTTCCTTCCTTCCTTCCTTCCTTCCTTCCTTCCTTCCTTCCTTCCTTCCTTCTTTCCTTCCTTCCTTCCTTCCTTCCTTCCTTCCTTCCTTCCGAGATTTATTTATTTATTTTATGTATATGAGTACACACTTTAGTTGTAAAGATGGTTGTGATCGTTAATGTGATTGTTGGGAAATGAAATTAGGACCTCTGCTTGCTCTACCCAAGCCCATTTGCTCAGGCCAAAGATTTATTTATTAGTATAAGTTCACAGTAGATGTCTTCAAACCCACCAGGATAGGGTATCAGATCTCATTGTGGGTTGTTGTGAGCCACCATGTGGTTGCTGGGATTTGAACTCAGTACCTTTGGAAGAGCAGTCGGTGCTCTTACCCACTGAACCATCTCACCAGCCCCCGACTTATGTTCCTTCTAGTACTATTGACTAAAGAACTTTGATCATGAAGGCACGTTGGATTTAATGACAGAGTTTGTGTGTGTTTCTGTGTGTGTATGTGTGCAATACTTCTGCTGGGATTGCAGTTACTTGCCATCTAGTGGGCTTGTGTGTAATTTCTTTAATTTTTTTCTAATTTTTTTTCTGAAAGTATCTTTCTTTCCATCTCTCTTTCTCTTTCTCTCTCTGTCTCTCTCTCTGTGTGTCTCTGTCTGTCTCTGTGTCTCTCTCCTTTTCTTTTCTTCTTTCTTTCTTTCTTTCTCTCTCTCTCTCTTTCTTTCTTTCTTTCTTTCTTTCTTTCTTTCTTTCTCTCTCTCTCTCTCTCTCTCTCTCTCTCTCTTTCCTTCTTCCTTCCTTCCTTTCTTTCTTTCTTTCTTTCTTTCTTTCTTTCTTTCTTTCTTTCTTTCTTTCTTTCTTTCTTTCTTTCAAGATTTATGTATTTTATGTATATGAGTACACACTTTAGTTGTACAGATAGTTGTGATCCTTCATGTGATTGTTGGGAATTGAGCTTAGGACCTCTGTTTGCTCTAGCCAAGCCCACTTGCTCAGGCAAAAGATTTATTTATTAGTATAAGTTCACTGTAGCTGTCTTCAAACGCACCAGGAGAGGGTATCAGATCTCATTATTGGTGGTTGTGAGGGACCATGTGGTTGCTGGGATTTGAACTCAGTACATTTGGAAGAGCAGTCAGTGCTCTTCCCCACTGAACCATCTCACCAGCCCTGGACACATGTTCCTTCTAGTACTATTGACTAAAGAACTTTGATCATGAAGGCATGTTGGATTTAATGACAGTGTGTGTTTCTGTGTGTGTGTCTGTGTGTGTGTGTGTGCAATATTTCTGCTGTGATTACTGTTACTTGACATCAAGTGGGCTTCTGTATAATTTCTTTAAATTTTTCTAATTCTTTTTTCTTTTTTTGTAAAGTAAAATTCCTGTCATACCTCCTTATCTTTCTCTCTCACTCCATGTTTGTGTGCATGTGTGTGTGTGTGTTAGTCTTGGGTACACAGATTAAAGAAATCATATTTCCAAGGATTCTTAGAAATAAACAAGGAAGCCAGATGTGGTGGAGCACCCCTTTTCTTTCCCTCTCTCTTTCTCTCCTCTCTCTCTCTCTCTCTCTCTCTCAATCTCTCTCTCTCTCTTTGTTTGTTTGTTTCTTTCTTTCTTTCTTTCAATTATTATTTTTTTCTCAGGTAGGTTTTCTTTGTGTAGCCCTGGCTGACTTGGATGTCACTCTGTAAGCCAGGGTGACCTTGAATGCAGAAATCCTCCTGAGGCTAAAGGTGTGGTCCACAATTGCCTCAGGTCTACTGAAATTCTCTCTTTAAGAAAACAGGGGGGGGGAGGGTATGGAGGACATTTGGGATAGCATTGGAAATGTAATTGAGGAAAATACGTAATAAAAAAATATTTAAAAAAACGTGTGTATGAACCGGGTGTGGTGGCGCACGCCTTTAATCCCAGCACTTGGGAGGCAGAGGCAGGCAGATTTCTAAGTTCAAGGCCAGCCTGGTCCACAAAGTGAGTTCCAGGACAGCCAAGGCTACACAGAGAAACCCTGTCTCAAAAAAAAAAAAAAATGAAATCAAACAAACAAACAAACAAACAAAGAAATAAACAAGAAATCCTAACCCTGACCACCAATAAAAAGGCTGTGGAAACTCTTTCATGTCTCTCTCCCTCACAGATAATGATGTAGCTGCTTGTAAATTAATACTCCATGTGTGTGTATAGGATTCCATGGCCAGCTAGTACCAGCCCCAGATTTGTGTTTCAGAGATCTTTATTAATTTATTTTCCGTGCCTGAGCTTGTGTAGGTGGTAGGCCACCAAACCTCCAGGGAGGTTTTTTTTGCTGCCACAAAAAGGTCGCCTTTCATCTTAATGAGGTCAAAGTGTCAATGTGCAAGCCAGTGACCGAACAAGGAAGTAGACATGCAGACAACAAACATGCAGGGGTACCACCTCCATTCCCTTCTGTTTTTTGGTAAAGGACACACAATTTTTATTATTTACAGTAAGCCTTATAAAGCACTCTGACAGCCCCACAGATATCTGTGATTAGAATTTCCTTTTTTTTTTTTAAAAAAAAGTAATTCTCAGGGGGTGCATGGTGACTTGTCCTAGGTTCTGGTGCCCTCTTCTGGCATGTAGTCATATAGGCAGCACACACACACACACACTTACATTGAAAACTAAAAGTAATAACAGCAAACAAGCAAGCAAGCAAACAAACAAACTAAGAAATATATAAATAGGAGGGAAAAAGAGATTCTGGCTTCTGCCAGGCTGTGTGGGTGGCAGAGGCTGGCAGGCAAGCAGGCAGAGAGGACCTCTGTGAGTTTGAGGCTACCCAAGCCTACACTGATAGTTCCAGAAAGGACTGCCAGGGCTACACCAAGAGAAACCCTATCTCTAGGATCAAGAAAACAAAAGCAGAAAAGGTTCTGGCTTTTATTTTACTGACATATGTTCCTTTCATTCTTCCCTTCCTTCCTTCCTTCCTTCCTTCCTTCCTTCCTTCCTTCCTTCCTTCCTTCCTTCCTTCCTTCCTTCCTTCCTTCTTTCCTTCCTTCCTTCCTTCCTTCCTTCCTTCCTTCCTTCCTTCCTTCCTTCCTTCCTTCCTTCCGAGATTTATTTATTTTATGTATATGAGTACACACTTTAGTTGTAAAGATGGTTGTGATCGTTAATGTGATTGTTGGGAAATGAAATTAGGACCTCTGCTTGCTCTACCCAAGCCCATTTGCTCAGGCCAAAGATTTATTTATTAGTATAAGTTCACAGTAGATGTCTTCAAACCCACCAGGATAGGGTATCAGATCTCATTGTGGGTTGTTGTGAGCCACCATGTGGTTGCTGGGATTTGAACTCAGTACCTTTGGAAGAGCAGTCGGTGCTCTTACCCACTGAACCATCTCACCAGCCCCCGACTTATGTTCCTTCTAGTACTATTGACTAAAGAACTTTGATCATGAAGGCACGTTGGATTTAATGACAGAGTTTGTGTGTGTTTCTGTGTGTGTATGTGTGCAATACTTCTGCTGGGATTGCAGTTACTTGCCATCTAGTGGGCTTGTGTGTAATTTCTTTAATTTTTTTCTAATTTTTTTTCTGAAAGTATCTTTCTTTCCATCTCTCTTTCTCTTTCTCTCTCTGTCTCTCTCTCTGTGTGTCTCTGTCTGTCTCTGTGTCTCTCTCCTTTTCTTTTCTTCTTTCTTTCTTTCTTTCTCTCTCTCTCTCTTTCTTTCTTTCTTTCTTTCTTTCTTTCTTTCTTTCTTTCTTTCTTTCTCTCTCTCTCTCTCTCTCTCTCTCTCTCTCTCTCTTTCCTTCTTCCTTCCTTCCTTCCTTTCTTTCTTTCTTTCTTTCTTTCTTTCTTTCTTTCTTTCTTTCAAGATTTATGTATTTTATGTATATGAGTACACACTTTAGTTGTACAGATAGTTGTGATCCTTCATGTGATTGTTGGGAATTGAGCTTAGGACCTCTGTTTGCTCTAGCCAAGCCCACTTGCTCAGGCAAAAGATTTATTTATTAGTATAAGTTCACTGTAGCTGTCTTCAAACGCACCAGGAGAGGGTATCAGATCTCATTATTGGTGGTTGTGAGGGACCATGTGGTTGCTGGGATTTGAACTCAGTACATTTGGAAGAGCAGTCAGTGCTCTTCCCCACTGAACCATCTCACCAGCCCTGGACACATGTTCCTTCTAGTACTATTGACTAAAGAACTTTGATCATGAAGGCATGTTGGATTTAATGACAGTGTGTGTTTCTGTGTGTGTGTCTGTGTGTGTGTGTGTGCAATATTTCTGCTGTGATTACTGTTACTTGACATCAAGTGGGCTTCTGTATAATTTCTTTAAATTTTTCTAATTCTTTTTTCTTTTTTTGTAAAGTAAAATTCCTGTCATACCTCCTTATCTTTCTCTCTCACTCCATGTTTGTGTGCATGTGTGTGTGTGTGTTAGTCTTGGGTACACAGATTAAAGAAATCATATTTCCAAGGATTCTTAGAAATAAACAAGGAAGCCAGATGTGGTGGAGCACCCCTTTTCTTTCCCTCTCTCTTTCTCTCCTCTCTCTCTCTCTCTCTCTCTCTCTCTCTCAATCTCTCTCTCTCTCTTTGTTTGTTTCTTTCTTTCTTTCTTTCTTTCAATTATTATTTTTTTCTCAGGTAGGTTTTCTTTGTGTAGCCCTGGCTGACTTGGATGTCACTCTGTAAGCCAGGGTGACCTTGAATGCAGAAATCCTCCTGAGGCTAAAGGTGTGGTCCACAATTGCCTCAGGTCTACTGAAATTCTCTCTTTAAGAAAACAGGGGGGGGGGAGGGTATGGAGGACATTTGGGATAGCATTGGAAATGTAATTGAGGAAAATACGTAATAAAAAAATATTTAAAAAAACGTGTGTATGAACCGGGTGTGGTGGCGCACGCCTTTAATCCCAGCACTTGGGAGGCAGAGGCAGGCAGATTTCTAAGTTCAAGGCCAGCCTGGTCCACAAAGTGAGTTCCAGGACAGCCAAGGCTACACAGAGAAACCCTGTCTCAAAAAAAAAAAAAATGAAATCAAACAAACAAACAAACAAACAAAGAAATAAACAAGAAATCCTAACCCTGACCACCAATAAAAAGGCTGTGGAAACTCTTTCATGTCTCTCTCCCTCACAGATAATGATGTAGCTGCTTGTAAATTAATACTCCATGTGTGTGTATAGGATTCCATGGCCAGCTAGTACCAGCCCCAGATTTGTGTTTCAGAGATCTTTATTAATTTATTTTCCGTGCCTGAGCTTGTGTAGGTGGTAGGCCACCAAACCTCCAGGGAGGTTTTTTTTGCTGCCACAAAAAGGTCGCCTTTCATCTTAATGAGGTCAAAGTGTCAATGTGCAAGCCAGTGACCGAACAAGGAAGTAGACATGCAGACAACAAACATGCAGGGGTACCACCTCCATTCCCTTCTGTTTTTTGGTAAAGGACACACAATTTTTATTATTTACAGTAAGCCTTATAAAGCACTCTGACAGCCCCACAGATATCTGTGATTAGAATTTCCTTTTTTTTTTTTAAAAAAAAGTAATTCTCAGGGGGTGCATGGTGACTTGTCCTAGGTTCTGGTGCCCTCTTCTGGCATGTAGTCATATAGGCAGCACACACACACACACACTTACATTGAAAACTAAAAGTAATAACAGCAAACAAGCAAGCAAGCAAACAAACAAACTAAGAAATATATAAATAGGAGGGAAAAAGAGATTCTGGCTTCTGCCAGGCTGTGTGGGTGGCAGAGGCTGGCAGGCAAGCAGGCAGAGAGGACCTCTGTGAGTTTGAGGCTACCCAAGCCTACACTGATAGTTCCAGAAAGGACTGCCAGGGCTACACCAAGAGAAACCCTATCTCTAGGATCAAGAAAACAAAAGCAGAAAAGGTTCTGGCTTTTATTTTACTGACATATGTTCCTTTCATTCTTCCCTTCCTTCCTTCCTTCCTTCCTTCCTTCCTTCCTTCCTTCCTTCCTTCCTTCCTTCCTTCCTTCCTTCCTTCCTTCTTTCCTTCCTTCCTTCCTTCCTTCCTTCCTTCCTTCCTTCCTTCCTTCCTTCCTTCCTTCCTTCCTTCCTTCCGAGATTTATTTATTTTATGTATATGAGTACACACTTTAGTTGTAAAGATGGTTGTGATCGTTAATGTGATTGTTGGGAAATGAAATTAGGACCTCTGCTTGCTCTACCCAAGCCCATTTGCTCAGGCCAAAGATTTATTTATTAGTATAAGTTCACAGTAGATGTCTTCAAACCCACCAGGATAGGGTATCAGATCTCATTGTGGGTTGTTGTGAGCCACCATGTGGTTGCTGGGATTTGAACTCAGTACCTTTGGAAGAGCAGTCGGTGCTCTTACCCACTGAACCATCTCACCAGCCCCCGACTTATGTTCCTTCTAGTACTATTGACTAAAGAACTTTGATCATGAAGGCACGTTGGATTTAATGACAGAGTTTGTGTGTGTTTCTGTGTGTGTATGTGTGCAATACTTCTGCTGGGATTGCAGTTACTTGCCATCTAGTGGGCTTGTGTGTAATTTCTTTAATTTTTTTCTAATTTTTTTTCTGAAAGTATCTTTCTTTCCATCTCTCTTTCTCTTTCTCTCTCTGTCTCTCTCTCTGTGTGTCTCTGTCTGTCTCTGTGTCTCTCTCCTTTTCTTTTCTTCTTTCTTTCTTTCTTTCTCTCTCTCTCTCTTTCTTTCTTTCTTTCTTTCTTTCTTTCTTTCTTTCTCTCTCTCTCTCTCTCTCTCTCTCTCTCTCTCTCTCTCTCTCTCTCTCTCTTTCCTTCTTCCTTCCTTCCTTCCTTCCTTTCTTTCTTTCTTTCTTTCTTTCTTTCTTTCTTTCTTTCTTTCTTTCTTTCTTTCAAGATTTATGTATTTTATGTATATGAGTACACACTTTAGTTGTACAGATAGTTGTGATCCTTCATGTGATTGTTGGGAATTGAGCTTAGGACCTCTGTTTGCTCTAGCCAAGCCCACTTGCTCAGGCAAAAGATTTATTTATTAGTATAAGTTCACTGTAGCTGTCTTCAAACGCACCAGGAGAGGGTATCAGATCTCATTATTGGTGGTTGTGAGGGACCATGTGGTTGCTGTGGGATTTGAACTCAGTACATTTGGAAGAGCAGTCAGTGCTCTTCCCCACTGAACCATCTCACCAGCCCTGGACACATGTTCCTTCTAGTACTATTGACTAAAGAACTTTGATCATGAAGGCATGTTGGATTTAATGACAGTGTGTGTTTCTGTGTGTGTGTCTGTGTGTGTGTGTGTGCAATATTTCTGCTGTGATTACTGTTACTTGACATCAAGTGGGCTTCTGTATAATTTCTTTAAATTTTTCTAATTCTTTTTTCTTTTTTTGTAAAGTAAAATTCCTGTCATACCTCCTTATCTTTCTCTCTCACTCCATGTTTGTGTGCATGTGTGTGTGTGTGTTAGTCTTGGGTACACAGATTAAAGAAATCATATTTCCAAGGATTCTTAGAAATAAACAAGGAAGCCAGATGTGGTGGAGCACCCCTTTTCTTTCCCTCTCTCTTTCTCTCTCTCTCTCTCTCTCTCTCTCTCTCTCTCTCAATCTCTCTCTCTCTCTTTGTTTGTTTCTTTCTTTCTTTCTTTCTTTCAATTATTATTTTTTTCTCAGGTAGGTTTTCTTTGTGTAGCCCTGGCTGACTTGGATGTCACTCTGTAAGCCAGGGTGACCTTGAATGCAGAAATCCTCCTGAGGCTAAAGGTGTGGTCCACAATTGCCTCAGGTCTACTGAAATTCTCTCTTTAAGAAAACAGGGGGGGGGGGAGGGTATGGAGGACATTTGGGATAGCATTGGAAATGTAATTGAGGAAAATACGTAATAAAAAAATATTTAAAAAAACGTGTGTATGAACCGGGTGTGGTGGCGCACGCCTTTAATCCCAGCACTTGGGAGGCAGAGGCAGGCAGATTTCTAAGTTCAAGGCCAGCCTGGTCCACAAAGTGAGTTCCAGGACAGCCAAGGCTACACAGAGAAACCCTGTCTCAAAAAAAAAAAATGAAATCAAACAAACAAACAAACAAACAAAGAAATAAACAAGAAATCCTAACCCTGACCACCAATAAAAAGGCTGTGGAAACTCTTTCATGTCTCTCTCCCTCACAGATAATGATGTAGCTGCTTGTAAATTAATACTCCATGTGTGTGTATAGGATTCCATGGCCAGCTAGTACCAGCCCCAGATTTGTGTTTCAGAGATCTTTATTAATTTATTTTCCGTGCCTGAGCTTGTGTAGGTGGTAGGCCACCAAACCTCCAGGGAGGTTTTTTTTGCTGCCACAAAAAGGTCGCCTTTCATCTTAATGAGGTCAAAGTGTCAATGTGCAAGCCAGTGACCGAACAAGGAAGTAGACATGCAGACAACAAACATGCAGGGGTACCACCTCCATTCCCTTCTGTTTTTTGGTAAAGGACACACAATTTTTATTATTTACAGTAAGCCTTATAAAGCACTCTGACAGCCCCACAGATATCTGTGATTAGAATTTCCTTTTTTTTTTTTTAAAAAAAGTAATTCTCAGGGGGTGCATGGTGACTTGTCCTAGGTTCTGGTGCCCTCTTCTGGCATGTAGTCATATAGGCAGCACACACACACACACACTTACATTGAAAACTAAAAGTAATAACAGCAAACAAGCAAGCAAGCAAACAAACAAACTAAGAAATATATAAATAGGAGGGAAAAAGAGATTCTGGCTTCTGCCAGGCTGTGTGGGTGGCAGAGGCTGGCAGGCAAGCAGGCAGAGAGGACCTCTGTGAGTTTGAGGCTACCCAAGCCTACACTGATAGTTCCAGAAAGGACTGCCAGGGCTACACCAAGAGAAACCCTATCTCTAGGATCAAGAAAACAAAAGCAGAAAAGGTTCTGGCTTTTATTTTACTGACATATGTTCCTTTCATTCTTCCCTTCCTTCCTTCCTTCCTTCCTTCCTTCCTTCCTTCCTTCCTTCCTTCCTTCCTTCCTTCCTTCCTTCCTTCCTTCTTTCCTTCCTTCCTTCCTTCCTTCCTTCCTTCCTTCCTTCCTTCCTTCCTTCCTTCCTTCCTTCCTTCCTTCCTTCCTTCCGAGATTTATTTATTTTATGTATATGAGTACACACTTTAGTTGTAAAGATGGTTGTGATCGTTAATGTGATTGTTGGGAAATGAAATTAGGACCTCTGCTTGCTCTACCCAAGCCCATTTGCTCAGGCCAAAGATTTATTTATTAGTATAAGTTCACAGTAGATGTCTTCAAACCCACCAGGATAGGGTATCAGATCTCATTGTGGGTTGTTGTGAGCCACCATGTGGTTGCTGGGATTTGAACTCAGTACCTTTGGAAGAGCAGTCGGTGCTCTTACCCACTGAACCATCTCACCAGCCCCCGACTTATGTTCCTTCTAGTACTATTGACTAAAGAACTTTGATCATGAAGGCACGTTGGATTTAATGACAGAGTTTGTGTGTGTTTCTGTGTGTGTATGTGTGCAATACTTCTGCTGGGATTGCAGTTACTTGCCATCTAGTGGGCTTGTGTGTAATTTCTTTAATTTTTTTCTAATTTTTTTTCTGAAAGTATCTTTCTTTCCATCTCTCTTTCTCTTTCTCTCTCTGTCTCTCTCTCTGTGTGTCTCTGTCTGTCTCTGTGTCTCTCTCCTTTTCTTTTCTTCTTTCTTTCTTTCTTTCTCTCTCTCTCTCTTTCTTTCTTTCTTTCTTTCTTTCTTTCTTTCTTTCTTTCTTTCTTTCTCTCTCTCTCTCTCTCTCTCTCTCTTTCCTTCTTCCTTCCTTCCTTTCTTTCTTTCTTTCTTTCTTTCTTTCTTTCTTTCTTTCTTTCTTTCTTTCTTTCTTTCAAGATTTATGTATTTTATGTATATGAGTACACACTTTAGTTGTACAGATAGTTGTGATCCTTCATGTGATTGTTGGGAATTGAGCTTAGGACCTCTGTTTGCTCTAGCCAAGCCCACTTGCTCAGGCAAAAGATTTATTTATTAGTATAAGTTCACTGTAGCTGTCTTCAAACGCACCAGGAGAGGGTATCAGATCTCATTATTGGTGGTTGTGAGGGACCATGTGGTTGCTGGGATTTGAACTCAGTACATTTGGAAGAGCAGTCAGTGCTCTTCCCCACTGAACCATCTCACCAGCCCTGGACACATGTTCCTTCTAGTACTATTGACTAAAGAACTTTGATCATGAAGGCATGTTGGATTTAATGACAGTGTGTGTTTCTGTGTGTGTGTCTGTGTGTGTGTGTGTGCAATATTTCTGCTGTGATTACTGTTACTTGACATCAAGTGGGCTTCTGTATAATTTCTTTAAATTTTTCTAATTCTTTTTTCTTTTTTTGTAAAGTAAAATTCCTGTCATACCTCCTTATCTTTCTCTCTCACTCCATGTTTGTGTGCATGTGTGTGTGTGTGTTAGTCTTGGGTACACAGATTAAAGAAATCATATTTCCAAGGATTCTTAGAAATAAACAAGGAAGCCAGATGTGGTGGAGCACCCCTTTTCTTTCCCTCTCTCTTTCTCTCCTCTCTCTCTCTCTCTCTCTCTCTCTCTCTCAATCTCTCTCTCTCTCTTTGTTTGTTTCTTTCTTTCTTTCTTTCTTTCAATTATTATTTTTTTCTCAGGTAGGTTTTCTTTGTGTAGCCCTGGCTGACTTGGATGTCACTCTGTAAGCCAGGGTGACCTTGAATGCAGAAATCCTCCTGAGGCTAAAGGTGTGGTCCACAATTGCCTCAGGTCTACTGAAATTCTCTCTTTAAGAAAACAGGGGGGGGGGAGGGTATGGAGGACATTTGGGATAGCATTGGAAATGTAATTGAGGAAAATACGTAATAAAAAAATATTTAAAAAAACGTGTGTATGAACCGGGTGTGGTGGCGCACGCCTTTAATCCCAGCACTTGGGAGGCAGAGGCAGGCAGATTTCTAAGTTCAAGGCCAGCCTGGTCCACAAAGTGAGTTCCAGGACAGCCAAGGCTACACAGAGAAACCCTGTCTCAAAAAAAAAAAAAAAGAAATCAAACAAACAAACAAACAAACAAAGAAATAAACAAGAAATCCTAACCCTGACCACCAATAAAAAGGCTGTGGAAACTCTTTCATGTCTCTCTCCCTCACAGATAATGATGTAGCTGCTTGTAAATTAATACTCCATGTGTGTGTATAGGATTCCATGGCCAGCTAGTACCAGCCCCAGATTTGTGTTTCAGAGATCTTTATTAATTTATTTTCCGTGCCTGAGCTTGTGTAGGTGGTAGGCCACCAAACCTCCAGGGAGGTTTTTTTTGCTGCCACAAAAAGGTCGCCTTTCATCTTAATGAGGTCAAAGTGTCAATGTGCAAGCCAGTGACCGAACAAGGAAGTAGACATGCAGACAACAAACATGCAGGGGTACCACCTCCATTCCCTTCTGTTTTTTGGTAAAGGACACACAATTTTTATTATTTACAGTAAGCCTTATAAAGCACTCTGACAGCCCCACAGATATCTGTGATTAGAATTTCCTTTTTTTTTTTTAAAAAAAAGTAATTCTCAGGGGGTGCATGGTGACTTGTCCTAGGTTCTGGTGCCCTCTTCTGGCATGTAGTCATATAGGCAGCACACACACACACACACTTACATTGAAAACTAAAAGTAATAACAGCAAACAAGCAAGCAAGCAAACAAACAAACTAAGAAATATATAAATAGGAGGGAAAAAGAGATTCTGGCTTCTGCCAGGCTGTGTGGGTGGCAGAGGCTGGCAGGCAAGCAGGCAGAGAGGACCTCTGTGAGTTTGAGGCTACCCAAGCCTACACTGATAGTTCCAGAAAGGACTGCCAGGGCTACACCAAGAGAAACCCTATCTCTAGGATCAAGAAAACAAAAGCAGAAAAGGTTCTGGCTTTTATTTTACTGACATATGTTCCTTTCATTCTTCCCTTCCTTCCTTCCTTCCTTCCTTCCTTCCTTCCTTCCTTCCTTCCTTCCTTCCTTCCTTCCTTCCTTCCTTCCTTCCTTCCTTCTTTCCTTCCTTCCTTCCTTCCTTCCTTCCTTCCTTCCTTCCTTCCTTCCTTCCTTCCTTCCTTCCTTCCGAGATTTATTTATTTTATGTATATGAGTACACACTTTAGTTGTAAAGATGGTTGTGATCGTTAATGTGATTGTTGGGAAATGAAATTAGGACCTCTGCTTGCTCTACCCAAGCCCATTTGCTCAGGCCAAAGATTTATTTATTAGTATAAGTTCACAGTAGATGTCTTCAAACCCACCAGGATAGGGTATCAGATCTCATTGTGGGTTGTTGTGAGCCACCATGTGGTTGCTGGGATTTGAACTCAGTACCTTTGGAAGAGCAGTCGGTGCTCTTACCCACTGAACCATCTCACCAGCCCCCGACTTATGTTCCTTCTAGTACTATTGACTAAAGAACTTTGATCATGAAGGCACGTTGGATTTAATGACAGAGTTTGTGTGTGTTTCTGTGTGTGTATGTGTGCAATACTTCTGCTGGGATTGCAGTTACTTGCCATCTAGTGGGCTTGTGTGTAATTTCTTTAATTTTTTTCTAATTTTTTTTCTGAAAGTATCTTTCTTTCCATCTCTCTTTCTCTTTCTCTCTCTGTCTCTCTCTCTGTGTGTCTCTGTCTGTCTCTGTGTCTCTCTCCTTTTCTTTTCTTCTTTCTTTCTTTCTTTCTCTCTCTCTCTCTTTCTTTCTTTCTTTCTTTCTTTCTTTCTTTCTCTCTCTCTCTCTCTCTCTCTCTCTCTCTCTCTCTCTCTCTCTCTCTCTCTTTCCTTCTTCCTTCCTTCCTTCCTTTCTTTCTTTCTTTCTTTCTTTCTTTCTTTCTTTCTTTCTTTCTTTCTTTCTTTCTTTCAAGATTTATGTATTTTATGTATATGAGTACACACTTTAGTTGTACAGATAGTTGTGATCCTTCATGTGATTGTTGGGAATTGAGCTTAGGACCTCTGTTTGCTCTAGCCAAGCCCACTTGCTCAGGCAAAAGATTTATTTATTAGTATAAGTTCACTGTAGCTGTCTTCAAACGCACCAGGAGAGGGTATCAGATCTCATTATTGGTGGTTGTGAGGGACCATGTGGTTGCTGGGATTTGAACTCAGTACATTTGGAAGAGCAGTCAGTGCTCTTCCCCACTGAACCATCTCACCAGCCCTGGACACATGTTCCTTCTAGTACTATTGACTAAAGAACTTTGATCATGAAGGCATGTTGGATTTAATGACAGTGTGTGTTTCTGTGTGTGTGTCTGTGTGTGTGTGTGTGCAATATTTCTGCTGTGATTACTGTTACTTGACATCAAGTGGGCTTCTGTATAATTTCTTTAAATTTTTCTAATTCTTTTTTCTTTTTTTGTAAAGTAAAATTCCTGTCATACCTCCTTATCTTTCTCTCTCACTCCATGTTTGTGTGCATGTGTGTGTGTGTGTTAGTCTTGGGTACACAGATTAAAGAAATCATATTTCCAAGGATTCTTAGAAATAAACAAGGAAGCCAGATGTGGTGGAGCACCCCTTTTCTTTCCCTCTCTCTTTCTCTCCTCTCTCTCTCTCTCTCTCTCTCTCTCTCTCAATCTCTCTCTCTCTCTTTGTTTGTTTCTTTCTTTCTTTCTTTCTTTCAATTATTATTTTTTTCTCAGGTAGGTTTTCTTTGTGTAGCCCTGGCTGACTTGGATGTCACTCTGTAAGCCAGGGTGACCTTGAATGCAGAAATCCTCCTGAGGCTAAAGGTGTGGTCCACAATTGCCTCAGGTCTACTGAAATTCTCTCTTTAAGAAAACAGGGGGGGGGAGGGTATGGAGGACATTTGGGATAGCATTGGAAATGTAATTGAGGAAAATACGTAATAAAAAAATATTTAAAAAAACGTGTGTATGAACCGGGTGTGGTGGCGCACGCCTTTAATCCCAGCACTTGGGAGGCAGAGGCAGGCAGATTTCTAAGTTCAAGGCCAGCCTGGTCCACAAAGTGAGTTCCAGGACAGCCAAGGCTACACAGAGAAACCCTGTCTCAAAAAAAAAAAAAATGAAATCAAACAAACAAACAAACAAACAAAGAAATAAACAAGAAATCCTAACCCTGACCACCAATAAAAAGGCTGTGGAAACTCTTTCATGTCTCTCTCCCTCACAGATAATGATGTAGCTGCTTGTAAATTAATACTCCATGTGTGTGTATAGGATTCCATGGCCAGCTAGTACCAGCCCCAGATTTGTGTTTCAGAGATCTTTATTAATTTATTTTCCGTGCCTGAGCTTGTGTAGGTGGTAGGCCACCAAACCTCCAGGGAGGTTTTTTTTGCTGCCACAAAAAGGTCGCCTTTCATCTTAATGAGGTCAAAGTGTCAATGTGCAAGCCAGTGACCGAACAAGGAAGTAGACATGCAGACAACAAACATGCAGGGGTACCACCTCCATTCCCTTCTGTTTTTTGGTAAAGGACACACAATTTTTATTATTTACAGTAAGCCTTATAAAGCACTCTGACAGCCCCACAGATATCTGTGATTAGAATTTCCTTTTTTTTTTTTAAAAAAAAGTAATTCTCAGGGGGTGCATGGTGACTTGTCCTAGGTTCTGGTGCCCTCTTCTGGCATGTAGTCATATAGGCAGCACACACACACACACACTTACATTGAAAACTAAAAGTAATAACAGCAAACAAGCAAGCAAGCAAACAAACAAACTAAGAAATATATAAATAGGAGGGAAAAAGAGATTCTGGCTTCTGCCAGGCTGTGTGGGTGGCAGAGGCTGGCAGGCAAGCAGGCAGAGAGGACCTCTGTGAGTTTGAGGCTACCCAAGCCTACACTGATAGTTCCAGAAAGGACTGCCAGGGCTACACCAAGAGAAACCCTATCTCTAGGATCAAGAAAACAAAAGCAGAAAAGGTTCTGGCTTTTATTTTACTGACATATGTTCCTTTCATTCTTCCCTTCCTTCCTTCCTTCCTTCCTTCCTTCCTTCCTTCCTTCCTTCCTTCCTTCCTTCCTTCCTTCCTTCCTTCCTTCCTTCCTTCTTTCCTTCCTTCCTTCCTTCCTTCCTTCCTTCCTTCCTTCCTTCCTTCCTTCCTTCCTTCCTTCCGAGATTTATTTATTTTATGTATATGAGTACACACTTTAGTTGTAAAGATGGTTGTGATCGTTAATGTGATTGTTGGGAAATGAAATTAGGACCTCTGCTTGCTCTACCCAAGCCCATTTGCTCAGGCCAAAGATTTATTTATTAGTATAAGTTCACAGTAGATGTCTTCAAACCCACCAGGATAGGGTATCAGATCTCATTGTGGGTTGTTGTGAGCCACCATGTGGTTGCTGGGATTTGAACTCAGTACCTTTGGAAGAGCAGTCGGTGCTCTTACCCACTGAACCATCTCACCAGCCCCCGACTTATGTTCCTTCTAGTACTATTGACTAAAGAACTTTGATCATGAAGGCACGTTGGATTTAATGACAGAGTTTGTGTGTGTTTCTGTGTGTGTATGTGTGCAATACTTCTGCTGGGATTGCAGTTACTTGCCATCTAGTGGGCTTGTGTGTAATTTCTTTAATTTTTTTCTAATTTTTTTTCTGAAAGTATCTTTCTTTCCATCTCTCTTTCTCTTTCTCTCTCTGTCTCTCTCTCTGTGTGTCTCTGTCTGTCTCTGTGTCTCTCTCCTTTTCTTTTCTTCTTTCTTTCTTTCTTTCTCTCTCTCTCTCTTTCTTTCTTTCTTTCTTTCTTTCTTTCTTTCTCTCTCTCTCTCTCTCTCTCTCTCTCTCTCTCTCTCTCTTTCCTTCTTCCTTCCTTCCTTCCTTTCTTTCTTTCTTTCTTTCTTTCTTTCTTTCTTTCTTTCTTTCTTTCTTTCTTTCTTTCAAGATTTATGTATTTTATGTATATGAGTACACACTTTAGTTGTACAGATAGTTGTGATCCTTCATGTGATTGTTGGGAATTGAGCTTAGGACCTCTGTTTGCTCTAGCCAAGCCCACTTGCTCAGGCAAAAGATTTATTTATTAGTATAAGTTCACTGTAGCTGTCTTCAAACGCACCAGGAGAGGGTATCAGATCTCATTATTGGTGGTTGTGAGGGACCATGTGGTTGCTGGGATTTGAACTCAGTACATTTGGAAGAGCAGTCAGTGCTCTTCCCCACTGAACCATCTCACCAGCCCTGGACACATGTTCCTTCTAGTACTATTGACTAAAGAACTTTGATCATGAAGGCATGTTGGATTTAATGACAGTGTGTGTTTCTGTGTGTGTGTCTGTGTGTGTGTGTGTGCAATATTTCTGCTGTGATTACTGTTACTTGACATCAAGTGGGCTTCTGTATAATTTCTTTAAATTTTTCTAATTCTTTTTTCTTTTTTTGTAAAGTAAAATTCCTGTCATACCTCCTTATCTTTCTCTCTCACTCCATGTTTGTGTGCATGTGTGTGTGTGTGTTAGTCTTGGGTACACAGATTAAAGAAATCATATTTCCAAGGATTCTTAGAAATAAACAAGGAAGCCAGATGTGGTGGAGCACCCCTTTTCTTTCCCTCTCTCTTTCTCTCCTCTCTCTCTCTCTCTCTCTCTCTCTCTCTCAATCTCTCTCTCTCTCTTTGTTTGTTTCTTTCTTTCTTTCTTTCTTTCAATTATTATTTTTTTCTCAGGTAGGTTTTCTTTGTGTAGCCCTGGCTGACTTGGATGTCACTCTGTAAGCCAGGGTGACCTTGAATGCAGAAATCCTCCTGAGGCTAAAGGTGTGGTCCACAATTGCCTCAGGTCTACTGAAATTCTCTCTTTAAGAAAACAGGGGGGGGGGGAGGGTATGGAGGACATTTGGGATAGCATTGGAAATGTAATTGAGGAAAATACGTAATAAAAAAATATTTAAAAAAACGTGTGTATGAACCGGGTGTGGTGGCGCACGCCTTTAATCCCAGCACTTGGGAGGCAGAGGCAGGCAGATTTCTAAGTTCAAGGCCAGCCTGGTCCACAAAGTGAGTTCCAGGACAGCCAAGGCTACACAGAGAAACCCTGTCTCAAAAAAAAAAAATGAAATCAAACAAACAAACAAACAAACAAAGAAATAAACAAGAAATCCTAACCCTGACCACCAATAAAAAGGCTGTGGAAACTCTTTCATGTCTCTCTCCCTCACAGATAATGATGTAGCTGCTTGTAAATTAATACTCCATGTGTGTGTATAGGATTCCATGGCCAGCTAGTACCAGCCCCAGATTTGTGTTTCAGAGATCTTTATTAATTTATTTTCCGTGCCTGAGCTTGTGTAGGTGGTAGGCCACCAAACCTCCAGGGAGGTTTTTTTTGCTGCCACAAAAAGGTCGCCTTTCATCTTAATGAGGTCAAAGTGTCAATGTGCAAGCCAGTGACCGAACAAGGAAGTAGACATGCAGACAACAAACATGCAGGGGTACCACCTCCATTCCCTTCTGTTTTTTGGTAAAGGACACACAATTTTTATTATTTACAGTAAGCCTTATAAAGCACTCTGACAGCCCCACAGATATCTGTGATTAGAATTTCCTTTTTTTTTTTTTAAAAAAAGTAATTCTCAGGGGGTGCATGGTGACTTGTCCTAGGTTCTGGTGCCCTCTTCTGGCATGTAGTCATATAGGCAGCACACACACACACACACTTACATTGAAAACTAAAAGTAATAACAGCAAACAAGCAAGCAAGCAAACAAACAAACTAAGAAATATATAAATAGGAGGGAAAAAGAGATTCTGGCTTCTGCCAGGCTGTGTGGGTGGCAGAGGCTGGCAGGCAAGCAGGCAGAGAGGACCTCTGTGAGTTTGAGGCTACCCAAGCCTACACTGATAGTTCCAGAAAGGACTGCCAGGGCTACACCAAGAGAAACCCTACCTCTAGGATCAAGAAAACAAAAGCAGAAAAGGTTCTGGCTTTTATTTTACTGACATATGTTCCTTTCATTCTTCCCTTCCTTCCTTCCTTCCTTCCTTCCTTCCTTCCTTCCTTCCTTCCTTCCTTCCTTCCTTCCTTCCTTCCTTCTTTCCTTCCTTCCTTCCTTCCTTCCTTCCTTCCTTCCTTCCTTCCTTCCTTCCTTCCTTCCTTCCTTCCGAGATTTATTTATTTTATGTATATGAGTACACACTTTAGTTGTAAAGATGGTTGTGATCGTTAATGTGATTGTTGGGAAATGAAATTAGGACCTCTGCTTGCTCTACCCAAGCCCATTTGCTCAGGCCAAAGATTTATTTATTAGTATAAGTTCACAGTAGATGTCTTCAAACCCACCAGGATAGGGTATCAGATCTCATTGTGGGTTGTTGTGAGCCACCATGTGGTTGCTGGGATTTGAACTCAGTACCTTTGGAAGAGCAGTCGGTGCTCTTACCCACTGAACCATCTCACCAGCCCCCGACTTATGTTCCTTCTAGTACTATTGACTAAAGAACTTTGATCATGAAGGCACGTTGGATTTAATGACAGAGTTTGTGTGTGTTTCTGTGTGTGTATGTGTGCAATACTTCTGCTGGGATTGCAGTTACTTGCCATCTAGTGGGCTTGTGTGTAATTTCTTTAATTTTTTTCTAATTTTTTTTCTGAAAGTATCTTTCTTTCCATCTCTCTTTCTCTTTCTCTCTCTGTCTCTCTCTCTGTGTGTCTCTGTCTGTCTCTGTGTCTCTCTCCTTTTCTTTTCTTCTTTCTTTCTTTCTTTCTCTCTCTCTCTCTTTCTTTCTTTCTTTCTTTCTTTCTTTCTTTCTTTCTCTCTCTCTCTCTCTCTCTCTCTCTCTCTCTCTCTTTCCTTCTTCCTTCCTTCCTTTCTTTCTTTCTTTCTTTCTTTCTTTCTTTCTTTCTTTCTTTCTTTCTTTCTTTCTTTCAAGATTTATGTATTTTATGTATATGAGTACACACTTTAGTTGTACAGATAGTTGTGATCCTTCATGTGATTGTTGGGAATTGAGCTTAGGACCTCTGTTTGCTCTAGCCAAGCCCACTTGCTCAGGCAAAAGATTTATTTATTAGTATAAGTTCACTGTAGCTGTCTTCAAACGCACCAGGAGAGGGTATCAGATCTCATTATTGGTGGTTGTGAGGGACCATGTGGTTGCTGGGATTTGAACTCAGTACATTTGGAAGAGCAGTCAGTGCTCTTCCCCACTGAACCATCTCACCAGCCCTGGACACATGTTCCTTCTAGTACTATTGACTAAAGAACTTTGATCATGAAGGCATGTTGGATTTAATGACAGTGTGTGTTTCTGTGTGTGTGTCTGTGTGTGTGTGTGTGCAATATTTCTGCTGTGATTACTGTTACTTGACATCAAGTGGGCTTCTGTATAATTTCTTTAAATTTTTCTAATTCTTTTTTCTTTTTTTGTAAAGTAAAATTCCTGTCATACCTCCTTATCTTTCTCTCTCACTCCATGTTTGTGTGCATGTGTGTGTGTGTGTTAGTCTTGGGTACACAGATTAAAGAAATCATATTTCCAAGGATTCTTAGAAATAAACAAGGAAGCCAGATGTGGTGGAGCACCCCTTTTCTTTCCCTCTCTCTTTCTCTCCTCTCTCTCTCTCTCTCTCTCTCTCTCTCTCAATCTCTCTCTCTCTCTTTGTTTGTTTCTTTCTTTCTTTCTTTCTTTCAATTATTATTTTTTTCTCAGGTAGGTTTTCTTTGTGTAGCCCTGGCTGACTTGGATGTCACTCTGTAAGCCAGGGTGACCTTGAATGCAGAAATCCTCCTGAGGCTAAAGGTGTGGTCCACAATTGCCTCAGGTCTACTGAAATTCTCTCTTTAAGAAAACAGGGGGGGGGGGGAGGGTATGGAGGACATTTGGGATAGCATTGGAAATGTAATTGAGGAAAATACGTAATAAAAAAATATTTAAAAAAACGTGTGTATGAACCGGGTGTGGTGGCGCACGCCTTTAATCCCAGCACTTGGGAGGCAGAGGCAGGCAGATTTCTAAGTTCAAGGCCAGCCTGGTCCACAAAGTGAGTTCCAGGACAGCCAAGGCTACACAGAGAAACCCTGTCTCAAAAAAAAAAAATGAAATCAAACAAACAAACAAACAAACAAAGAAATAAACAAGAAATCCTAACCCTGACCACCAATAAAAAGGCTGTGGAAACTCTTTCATGTCTCTCTCCCTCACAGATAATGATGTAGCTGCTTGTAAATTAATACTCCATGTGTGTGTATAGGATTCCATGGCCAGCTAGTACCAGCCCCAGATTTGTGTTTCAGAGATCTTTATTAATTTATTTTCCGTGCCTGAGCTTGTGTAGGTGGTAGGCCACCAAACCTCCAGGGAGGTTTTTTTTGCTGCCACAAAAAGGTCGCCTTTCATCTTAATGAGGTCAAAGTGTCAATGTGCAAGCCAGTGACCGAACAAGGAAGTAGACATGCAGACAACAAACATGCAGGGGTACCACCTCCATTCCCTTCTGTTTTTTGGTAAAGGACACACAATTTTTATTATTTACAGTAAGCCTTATAAAGCACTCTGACAGCCCCACAGATATCTGTGATTAGAATTTCCTTTTTTTTTTTTAAAAAAAGTAATTCTCAGGGGGTGCATGGTGACTTGTCCTAGGTTCTGGTGCCCTCTTCTGGCATGTAGTCATATAGGCAGCACACACACACACACACTTACATTGAAAACTAAAAGTAATAACAGCAAACAAGCAAGCAAGCAAACAAACAAACTAAGAAATATATAAATAGGAGGGAAAAAGAGATTCTGGCTTCTGCCAGGCTGTGTGGGTGGCAGAGGCTGGCAGGCAAGCAGGCAGAGAGGACCTCTGTGAGTTTGAGGCTACCCAAGCCTACACTGATAGTTCCAGAAAGGACTGCCAGGGCTACACCAAGAGAAACCCTATCTCTAGGATCAAGAAAACAAAAGCAGAAAAGGTTCTGGCTTTTATTTTACTGACATATGTTCCTTTCATTCTTCCCTTCCTTCCTTCCTTCCTTCCTTCCTTCCTTCCTTCCTTCCTTCCTTCCTTCCTTCCTTCCTTCCTTCCTTCCTTCCTTCCTTCCTTCCTTCTTTCCTTCCTTCCTTCCTTCCTTCCTTCCTTCCTTCCTTCCTTCCTTCCTTCCTTCCTTCCTTCCTTCCTTCCTTCCGAGATTTATTTATTTTATGTATATGAGTACACACTTTAGTTGTAAAGATGGTTGTGATCGTTAATGTGATTGTTGGGAAATGAAATTAGGACCTCTGCTTGCTCTACCCAAGCCCATTTGCTCAGGCCAAAGATTTATTTATTAGTATAAGTTCACAGTAGATGTCTTCAAACCCACCAGGATAGGGTATCAGATCTCATTGTGGGTTGTTGTGAGCCACCATGTGGTTGCTGGGATTTGAACTCAGTACCTTTGGAAGAGCAGTCGGTGCTCTTACCCACTGAACCATCTCACCAGCCCCCGACTTATGTTCCTTCTAGTACTATTGACTAAAGAACTTTGATCATGAAGGCACGTTGGATTTAATGACAGAGTTTGTGTGTGTTTCTGTGTGTGTATGTGTGCAATACTTCTGCTGGGATTGCAGTTACTTGCCATCTAGTGGGCTTGTGTGTAATTTCTTTAATTTTTTTCTAATTTTTTTTCTGAAAGTATCTTTCTTTCCATCTCTCTTTCTCTTTCTCTCTCTGTCTCTCTCTCTGTGTGTCTCTGTCTGTCTCTGTGTCTCTCTCCTTTTCTTTTCTTCTTTCTTTCTTTCTTTCTCTCTCTCTCTCTTTCTTTCTTTCTTTCTTTCTTTCTTTCTTTCTTTCTTTCTTTCTCTCTCTCTCTCTCTCTCTCTCTCTCTCTCTCTTTCCTTCTTCCTTCCTTCCTTTCTTTCTTTCTTTCTTTCTTTCTTTCTTTCTTTCTTTCTTTCTTTCTTTCTTTCTTTCAAGATTTATGTATTTTATGTATATGAGTACACACTTTAGTTGTACAGATAGTTGTGATCCTTCATGTGATTGTTGGGAATTGAGCTTAGGACCTCTGTTTGCTCTAGCCAAGCCCACTTGCTCAGGCAAAAGATTTATTTATTAGTATAAGTTCACTGTAGCTGTCTTCAAACGCACCAGGAGAGGGTATCAGATCTCATTATTGGTGGTTGTGAGGGACCATGTGGTTGCTGGGATTTGAACTCAGTACATTTGGAAGAGCAGTCAGTGCTCTTCCCCACTGAACCATCTCACCAGCCCTGGACACATGTTCCTTCTAGTACTATTGACTAAAGAACTTTGATCATGAAGGCATGTTGGATTTAATGACAGTGTGTGTTTCTGTGTGTGTGTCTGTGTGTGTGTGTGTGCAATATTTCTGCTGTGATTACTGTTACTTGACATCAAGTGGGCTTCTGTATAATTTCTTTAAATTTTTCTAATTCTTTTTTCTTTTTTTGTAAAGTAAAATTCCTGTCATACCTCCTTATCTTTCTCTCTCACTCCATGTTTGTGTGCATGTGTGTGTGTGTGTTAGTCTTGGGTACACAGATTAAAGAAATCATATTTCCAAGGATTCTTAGAAATAAACAAGGAAGCCAGATGTGGTGGAGCACCCCTTTTCTTTCCCTCTCTCTTTCTCTCCTCTCTCTCTCTCTCTCTCTCTCTCTCTCTCAATCTCTCTCTCTCTCTTTGTTTGTTTCTTTCTTTCTTTCTTTCTTTCAATTATTATTTTTTTCTCAGGTAGGTTTTCTTTGTGTAGCCCTGGCTGACTTGGATGTCACTCTGTAAGGCAGGGTGACCTTGAATGCAGAAATCCTCCTGAGGCTAAAGGTGTGGTCCACAATTGCCTCAGGTCTACTGAAATTCTCTCTTTAAGAAAACAGGGGGGGGGGAGGGTATGGAGGACATTTGGGATAGCATTGGAAATGTAATTGAGGAAAATACGTAATAAAAAAATATTTAAAAAAACGTGTGTATGAACCGGGTGTGGTGGCGCACGCCTTTAATCCCAGCACTTGGGAGGCAGAGGCAGGCAGATTTCTAAGTTCAAGGCCAGCCTGGTCCACAAAGTGAGTTCCAGGACAGCCAAGGCTACACAGAGAAACCCTGTCTCAAAAAAAAAAAAAAAGAAATCAAACAAACAAACAAACAAACAAAGAAATAAACAAGAAATCCTAACCCTGACCACCAATAAAAAGGCTGTGGAAACTCTTTCATGTCTCTCTCCCTCACAGATAATGATGTAGCTGCTTGTAAATTAATACTCCATGTGTGTGTATAGGATTCCATGGCCAGCTAGTACCAGCCCCAGATTTGTGTTTCAGAGATCTTTATTAATTTATTTTCCGTGCCTGAGCTTGTGTAGGTGGTAGGCCACCAAACCTCCAGGGAGGTTTTTTTTGCTGCCACAAAAAGGTCGCCTTTCATCTTAATGAGGTCAAAGTGTCAATGTGCAAGCCAGTGACCGAACAAGGAAGTAGACATGCAGACAACAAACATGCAGGGGTACCACCTCCATTCCCTTCTGTTTTTTGGTAAAGGACACACAATTTTTATTATTTACAGTAAGCCTTATAAAGCACTCTGACAGCCCCACAGATATCTGTGATTAGAATTTCCTTTTTTTTTTTTAAAAAAAAGTAATTCTCAGGGGGTGCATGGTGACTTGTCCTAGGTTCTGGTGCCCTCTTCTGGCATGTAGTCATATAGGCAGCACACACACACACACACTTACATTGAAAACTAAAAGTAATAACAGCAAACAAGCAAGCAAGCAAACAAACAAACTAAGAAATATATAAATAGGAGGGAAAAAGAGATTCTGGCTTCTGCCAGGCTGTGTGGGTGGCAGAGGCTGGCAGGCAAGCAGGCAGAGAGGACCTCTGTGAGTTTGAGGCTACCCAAGCCTACACTGATAGTTCCAGAAAGGACTGCCAGGGCTACACCAAGAGAAACCCTATCTCTAGGATCAAGAAAACAAAAGCAGAAAAGGTTCTGGCTTTTATTTTACTGACATATGTTCCTTTCATTCTTCCCTTCCTTCCTTCCTTCCTTCCTTCCTTCCTTCCTTCCTTCCTTCCTTCCTTCCTTCCTTCCTTCCTTCCTTCCTTCCTTCCTTCTCTTCCTTCCTTCCTTCCTTCCTTCCTTCCTTCCTTCCTTCCTTCCTTCCTTCCTTCCTTCCGAGATTTATTTATTTTATGTATATGAGTACACACTTTAGTTGTAAAGATGGTTGTGATCGTTAATGTGATTGTTGGGAAATGAAATTAGGACCTCTGCTTGCTCTACCCAAGCCCATTTGCTCAGGCCAAAGATTTATTTATTAGTATAAGTTCACAGTAGATGTCTTCAAACCCACCAGGATAGGGTATCAGATCTCATTGTGGGTTGTTGTGAGCCACCATGTGGTTGCTGGGATTTGAACTCAGTACCTTTGGAAGAGCAGTCGGTGCTCTTACCCACTGAACCATCTCACCAGCCCCCGACTTATGTTCCTTCTAGTACTATTGACTAAAGAACTTTGATCATGAAGGCACGTTGGATTTAATGACAGAGTTTGTGTGTGTTTCTGTGTGTGTATGTGTGCAATACTTCTGCTGGGATTGCAGTTACTTGCCATCTAGTGGGCTTGTGTGTAATTTCTTTAATTTTTTTCTAATTTTTTTTCTGAAAGTATCTTTCTTTCCATCTCTCTTTCTCTTTCTCTCTCTGTCTCTCTCTCTGTGTGTCTCTGTCTGTCTCTGTGTCTCTCTCCTTTTCTTTTCTTCTTTCTTTCTTTCTTTCTCTCTCTCTCTCTTTCTTTCTTTCTTTCTTTCTTTCTTTCTTTCTTTCTCTCTCTCTCTCTCTCTCTCTCTCTCTCTCTCTTTCCTTCTTCCTTCCTTCCTTCCTTTCTTTCTTTCTTTCTTTCTTTCTTTCTTTCTTTCTTTCTTTCTTTCTTTCTTTCTTTCTTTCAAGATTTATGTATTTTATGTATATGAGTACACACTTTAGTTGTACAGATAGTTGTGATCCTTCATGTGATTGTTGGGAATTGAGCTTAGGACCTCTGTTTGCTCTAGCCAAGCCCACTTGCTCAGGCAAAAGATTTATTTATTAGTATAAGTTCACTGTAGCTGTCTTCAAACGCACCAGGAGAGGGTATCAGATCTCATTATTGGTGGTTGTGAGGGACCATGTGGTTGCTGGGATTTGAACTCAGTACATTTGGAAGAGCAGTCAGTGCTCTTCCCCACTGAACCATCTCACCAGCCCTGGACACATGTTCCTTCTAGTACTATTGACTAAAGAACTTTGATCATGAAGGCATGTTGGATTTAATGACAGTGTGTGTTTCTGTGTGTGTGTCTGTGTGTGTGTGTGTGCAATATTTCTGCTGTGATTACTGTTACTTGACATCAAGTGGGCTTCTGTATAATTTCTTTAAATTTTTCTAATTCTTTTTTCTTTTTTTGTAAAGTAAAATTCCTGTCATACCTCCTTATCTTTCTCTCTCACTCCATGTTTGTGTGCATGTGTGTGTGTGTGTTAGTCTTGGGTACACAGATTAAAGAAATCATATTTCCAAGGATTCTTAGAAATAAACAAGGAAGCCAGATGTGGTGGAGCACCCCTTTTCTTTCCCTCTCTCTTTCTCTCCTCTCTCTCTCTCTCTCTCTCTCTCTCTCTCTCTCAATCTCTCTCTCTCTCTTTGTTTGTTTCTTTCTTTCTTTCTTTCTTTCAATTATTATTTTTTTCTCAGGTAGGTTTTCTTTGTGTAGCCCTGGCTGACTTGGATGTCACTCTGTAAGGCAGGGTGACCTTGAATGCAGAAATCCTCCTGAGGCTAAAGGTGTGGTCCACAATTGACTTAGCTCTCCACTAATTCTCTCTTTAATAAACAAGGGGTGGGAGGGTACAGGGGACTTTTGGGATAGCATTGGAAATGTAATTGAGGAAAATACGTAATAAAAATATTTTTAAAAAACGTGTGTATGTATGTATAGAAATAATATTTATCCATTAATATCTCTTTTTCCTAAAATTAATGTCATTCCTCCTTATCTTTCTCTCTCACTCCATGTTTGTGTGCATGTGTGTATGTGTGTTAGTCTTGGCTGCCACCCACATGTCGCCTTTCAGCATGGTGAGGTCAATGTGTCAATGTGCAACCAAGTGACAAAACAAGGAAGTAGACATGTAGACAACAGATATGGAGGTGCACCATCTCCCTTCCCTTCTGTTGTTTGGTAAAAGACACACAATTTTTCTTATTTACCATAAGCCTTAAAAAGCACTCTGACAGCCTCTCAGATATCTACCTTCTATGTGATTAGAATTTCCTTTTTTTTTTTTTTTAATTAATTCTCAGGATCTGCATGGTGACTTGTCCTAGGTTCTGGTGCCCCCTTCTGGCATCTAATCATATAGGCAGCAGATAGAGCAAACACACAAATTTACATTGAAAACTAATAGTAATAATAACAAACACGCAAGCAAGCAAGCAAGCAAGTAAGCAAACAAATAAATAAATATATAAATAAGAGGGAGAAAGAGATTCTGTCTTCTGCCCGGCTGTGTGGGTGGCAGAAGCAGGCAGGCCGGCAGGCAAGCAGAGAGGACCTCTGTGAGTTTGAGGCTACCCAAGCCTACAGAGCAAGTACAGAGCAGCGTGTGTGTGTGTGTGTGTGTGTGTGTGTGTGTGTGTGTGTGTGTAATATTTCTGCTGTGATTGCGGTTACTTGCCATGTAGTGGGCTTATGATTGATTCTGTAATCTTTTTTCTAATTCTTTTAGTTTTATTTTATTTTATTTTTGTTTTATATTTTATTTTATTTTATTTTTGGTTTTTTGGACAGGGTTTCTCTGTATAGCCCTGTCTGTTTTGGAATTCAGTTTGCAGACCAGGCTGGCCCCGAACTCAGAAATCCTCCCATCTCTGCCTCCCTAGTGCTGGGATTAAAGGCGTGTGCCACCACTCCTGGCTATTTTTTTAATTTTTAAATTTTATTTATTTAGTTTATTTATTTTTTTTTTCACAATGCGGTTTCTCTGTGTAACCCTGGCTGTCCTGGAACTTACTCTGTAGACCAGGATGGCCTTGAACACATTAATCTGTCTGCCTCTGCTTCCCAAATGCTGGGATTAAAAGCATGTGCCACCACTGCCCGGACTAATGTTTTTTTTTTTTTTTTTGGAAAATACCTTTCTTTCTTTCTTTCTTTCTTTCTTTCTTTCTTTCTTTCTTTCTTTCTTTCTTTCTTTCTTTCTTTCTTAAATTTATTCTTTTCATACATAGTTTCTTAGTGTAAGCAGCCCTGGCTGTCTTGAAGACACTTTGTAGGCCTCAATCCTTTAAGAGCCTGCCTCTGTTTTTCAAATGCTGGCATGAAAGTTGTACACCACTATGACCTGCTACGATTCTTATCTTCTTATTTTTGTCCCCCCCCACCCACCCTTCCTTTTTGTGATTTTTGCTTTTGCCAGGCAGTGGTGGTGGTGGTGCTGGCAGAGGGAGGTGGATCACTGTAACTTTGCAGCTAGCTTATTCTACAGTCTGAGTTACACAAAAGGGGTTCCAGAATGACTGGTTATATTTTTCGTTTTTTATGCATTTTAATTAAAATTTGATTAAACCAAAAGAATTTAGACTGACCAATTCAGAGTCTGGCGTTTAAAAGTATAACCAAAAAGTATGAGGCAGTCTGTGGATGGTCAAGGGTTCAGGCTGCTTTAGGGAGCCTCCTCACCTTTCTGCATATGCAAACTAGGCCACCTAGAGGCTGGAAACAAAAGCTACCTTGAGCAGTAGGTCACGTGACAGCCAGCCACCTCCATCTTTATGAGGACAGATGTCAGTCAGAGGACAAGATGGCTGCCACCCACTTGTCGCCTTCCATCTTCTTGAGGTCAATATGCAAATTAGTGACAGAACAAGGAAGTAGAAAGGAACAGATATGCAGGTACACCACCTCCCTTCTGTTTTTGGATAAAAGACACATAACAATTTTTATTATTTACAGTAAGCCTTAAACAGCACTCTGACAGCTGCGCAGATATCTACCTACTATGTGATTTGAATTTCCTTTTTTTTTTTTTTTTTTAAATTAATTTTCAGGAACTGCATGGTGGCTTCACCTATTTTCTGGTGCCTTCTTCTGATATGCAGTCATCTAGGCAGCAGATAGAGCACCCCCCCACCACACACACACACTTACATTGAAAACTAATAGTAATAATAACAAACAAACAAATAAATGAAAAGAAGGCCAAAAATAAAAAAAGATTCTAGCTTCTGCCTGGCTGTGTGGGTGGCAGAGTGTAGGTAGGCAGGTAGGCAGGCAGGCAGGCAGAGAGGACCTGGGTGAGTTTGAGGCTACCCAAGCCTACAGAGTAAGTTCCAGGCAGGGATGCCAGGGCTACATCCAGAGAAACCCAATCTTGAGGCAAAAGAAAACAGAAGCAGAGAAGGTTCTGGCTTTTATTTTCAGACATATGTTTCTTCTAGTACTATCGAACTTTGATCATGAAGGCACGTTGGATTTTATGACAGAGTTTGTCTGTGTGTGTGTGTGTGTGTGTGTGTGTGTGTGTGTGTGTGTGTAATATTTCTGCTGTGATTGCAGTGACTTGCCATCTATTGGGCTAGTGTTTGATTTCTGTAATCTTTTTTCTAATTCTTTTTTATTTTTAGGGTTTTTTTTTTGTTTTTGTTTTTGATTTTGTTTTTCGAGACAGGGTTTCTCTTTATAGTTCTGGCTGTCCTGGAACATTTAAAATATTAAAATTATTTTACTATCATACTTGTTATCTTCCTCGAATCGATTTTTACTTCACTTTTTCATTTGATTTAATTTTACCTGCTAGCCAGAAAGACCTACGGATTGTTATGCTTCCCTTACCCTCAGGGACCCAGACACAGGGTCCCACTGAGGCTCTCATGTTCTCTTCCTGAGTGCGTGAGTCTATCAAAAATTATTTTAATATCATACTTGTTATCTTCCTCCCCCTCCCTTCTCCTCCATGTCTTTGGCCTTTCTTCACCTTTTATTATGAGGCAGGGCAGGGAGGCCAAGAAAAGAGAGCAAGAGAGGCTTGACTCTCTTTAGCAATCTTCCCAAGGTGGCTGGCTATATATTCTCCAACCTCTGAAGGAAACCCCTTTGCCAACCAACCCCACCCTGCAGAGTTACTGATTCTTTGATCAGTCGTCTCTCCCCACCCCCTTACTGTTCCCATTCCGAGAGGTGATCTAGTATGCTCTCAGAAAACAAAACAAAACAAACAAACAAACAAACAAACAAAAAAACCAAAACACACACACACACACACACACACACACACACACACACACACGCTCGCGAGGACGAGGGGAAGTCGTGCATAAAATAAATATTTTTCTGGCCAAAGTGAAAGCAAATCACTATGAAGGGGTACTCCTAGAAAAAAATAAATACAAACGGGCATTTTAACCATTCCACCACTGTTTTAACTCTGAATTTAGTCTTGGAAAAGGGGGCGGGCGGGAGGGCGAGCCAGCGAGCGAGCGGGCGGGCGGGCGGGCGGGGGCGGGGAGGGCGAGCGAGCGAGCGAGCGGGCGGGCGGGCGGGCGGGCGGGCGGGCGGGGGGGGGGGGGAGGGCGAGCCAGCGGGCGGGCGGGCGGGTGAGTGGCCGGCGGGCGGTGGCAGCGAGCCCCAGAAAACAACAAACCCCAAGCGGTAGAGTGTTTTAAAAATGAGACCTAAATGGGGTGGAACTGAGGTCGCCGCCACCTTCCACTGACACCGTGCTTAGATGCTCCCTTCCTATACTGTGCTCCGTTCCCCTAATTGTGCCTGTTCCCTCGCCCCGCAGACCGATTCGCCAGCCACGTACTTTGACTTAGAGAACGGTTTCGCCTGTTTTCACCACTCACTGTCCTACTTTCGTTTTTGGGTGCCCGAGTCTAGCCCGCGTTCGCTATGTTCGGGCGGGACGATGGGGACCGTTTGTGCCACTCGGGAGAAGTGGTGGGTGGGTACGCTGCTCCGTGGTGCGTGCGCGAGTGTCCCACCCTGAGCTCGGGAGGACCCTCGGGAGAGACCGAATGAGTGAATGAATGTGGCGGCGCGTGAGCGATCTGTATTGGTTTGTTTGGTTGATGGAGACCGTTGTCGGGCGACACCTAGTGGTGACAAGTTTCCGCAACGCTCCTGCCGTCTCCGCTTGGTGACACAGAGGAGGGAAGTGCCTGTGGTGAGGCGGCCAGGGTGACATGAGACCCGGCAAGCAGGCGGGGCGTATCGGAGATGGTGTCGTGTGGAGGGACAGTCTGTACCAAGGAGGTTGTACCGGGAGATGGGCAAAGCAGACCGAGTTGCTGCGCGCCCTTTGGGGAAATAGAAGGTTGGTGGCGACGTTATTAGGTCGACCAGAAGGCTTAAAGTCCTACGCATTTTTATTTTTTTTTTCTTCCAGAAGCCTTCTCTGTCCCCGTCACCGGGGACATTGTACTTCTGAGTCCGAGAGGACCCGACTGGCCCGGCTTACAAGCCGACGTGGCCCGGTGCTGGAGGTTCAGATCTTTTTTTTTTTTTTTTTTTTCCTCCAGGAGCCCTCTCTGTCCCTGTCACCCGGGACACTGTACTTCTGAGTCCGAGAGAACGCGACGGGCCCGGCTTACAAGCCGATGTGGCCCGGCCAGCTGGAGTGTCGGATCTTTTTTTCCTCCAGAAGCCCTCCGTGTCCCTGTCACCGGTGTCACTGTACTTCTGAGTCCGAGAGGACGCGACGGGCCCGGCTTACAAGCCGATGTGGCCCGGCCAGCTGGAGGTTGGGATCTTTTTTTCCTCCAGAAGCCCTCCGTGTCCCTGTCACCGGTGTCCCTGTACTTCTGAGTCCGAGAGGACGCGACGGGCCCGGCTTACAAGCCGACGTGGCCCGGTGCTGGAGGTTCGGATCTTTTTTTTTTTTTTTTCCTCCAGAAGCCCTCTCTGTCCCTGTCACCGGTGTCACTGTACTTCTGAGTCCGAGAGGACGCGAGGGGCCCGGCTTACAAGCCGATGTGGCCCGGCCAGCTGGAGGTTGGGATCTTTTTTTCCTCCAGAAGCCCTCTCTGTCCCTGTCACCGGTGTCCCTGTACTTCTGAGTCCGAGAGGACGCGAGGGGCCCGGCTTACAAGCCGATATGGCCCGGCCAGCTGGAGTGTCGGATCTTTTTTTCCTCCAGAAGCCCTCCGTGTCCCTGTCACCGGTGTCCCTGTACTTCTGAGTCCGAGAGGACGCGACGGGCCCGGCTTACAAGCCGATGTGGCCCGGCCAGCTGGGGTGTCGGATCTTTTTTTTCCTCCAGAAGCCCTCCGTGTCCCTGTCACCGGTGTCACTGTACTTCTGAGTACGAGAGGACGCGACGGGCCCGGCTTACAAGCCGACGTGGCCCGGTGCTGGAGTGTCGGATCTTTTTTTCCTCCAGAAGCCCTCCGTGTCCCTGTCACCGGTGTCCCTGTACTTCTGAGTCCGAGAGGACGCGACGGGCCCGGCTTACAAGCCGACGTGGCCCGGTGCTGGAGGTTCGGATCTTTTTTTTTTTTTTCCTCCAGAAGCCCTCTCTGTCCCTGTCACCGGTGTCACTGTACTTCTGAGTCCGAGAGGACGCGAGGGGCCCGGCTTACAAGCCGATGTGGCCCGGCCAGCTGGAGGTTGGGATCTTTTTTTCCTCCAGAAGCCCTCTCTGTCCCTGTCACCGGTGTCCCTGTATTTCTGAGTCCGAGAGGACGCGAGGGGCCCGGCTTACAAGCCGATATGGCCCGGCCAGCTGGAGTGTCGGATCTTTTTTTCCTCCAGAAGCCCTCCGTGTCCCTGTCACCGGTGTCCCTGTACTTCTGAGTCCGAGAGGACGCGACGGGCCCGGCTTACAAGCCGATGTGGCCCGGCCAGCTGGGGTGTCGGATCTTTTTTTTCCTCCAGAAGCCCTCCGTGTCCCTGTCACCGGTGTCACTGTACTTCTGAGTACGAGAGGACGCGACGGGCCCGGCTTACAAGCCGACGTGGCCCGGTGCTGGAGTGTCGGATCTTTTTTTCCTCCAGAAGCCCTCTCTGTCCCTGTCACCGGTGTCCCTGTACTTCTGAGTCCGAGAGGACGCGAGGGGCCCGGCTTACAAGCCGATGTGGCCCGGCCAGCTGGAGGTTGGGATCTTTTTTTCCTTCCAAAAGCCCTCTCTGTCCCTGTCACCGGTGTCACTGTACTTCTGAGTCCGAGAGGACGCGAGGGGCCCGGCTTACAAGCCGATGTGGCCGGGCCAGCTGGAGTGTCGGATCTTTTTTTTCTCCAGAAGCCCTCTCTGTCTTTGTCACCGGGGGCGCTTTACTTCTGAAGCCGAGGGAAAGCTATGGTCCCGCCTTTGTTTCATTTACCTATCGGTATTTTGAGTATTCCCGGTTGTCAGGTCGACCAGTTGTTCGTTTGACGTCCGGTTCTTTTCTTCATGGGGACATTTTTGGGCCACCCCCCCATGTATGACTTCCAGTTGTTCTCTGTGGGCTGTCATCTTCCTCCCTGTCATTTTTATGGTTTTGATCTATTCTATCTGTTCCTATTGGACCTGGAGATATGTAGTGACACGCTGTCCTTTCCCTATTTACACTAAAGGACACTAAAGGACACTAAAGAGAAAAGACCCTTTCAATCAAGGCTGTTTGCTTGTCCAGCCTATTTTTCTTTGCATATCGGCTTGGGTCTGTCGCCGTGCCTGAAACTGTGCCCGAGACATGCTTCCTGCTTTCCGTGCTTTTGCTTCCCGTTTGTGTGTGCGCTTGCTGGGCAGCTTGTGACAACCAGGGGCTATGATATTGCTGCGTTCTCAGGCGTTTTTCCCGATTTTCACGTTGTTATCACACCTGTGTCCTGTGTGGAATGGTTGCAGCCAGCTGTCTCGTGCTAGTGTTTCGTGTTCCTCCCGCTGGTTTTTTTTTTTTTTTTTTTTTTTTGTTCCTGGGAGTCCCGAACCTCCACTGTCTTTCGTTTCCCCGTCTTCCACACGCCTCCCGAGTGCATTTTTTTTTTTTTGGCGGGGGGGAGGTGGAGAGTCCCGAATCCTCCACTCTCCTGTCTGCGGTGTCTTGGTTCTTCCTGCCACATGCCTCCCGAGTGCATT
The DNA here is from genome assembly GCF_978045245.1 of Mus caroli. Classification (NCBI taxonomy): domain Eukaryota; kingdom Metazoa; phylum Chordata; class Mammalia; order Rodentia; family Muridae; genus Mus; species Mus caroli. The sequence goes on along the minus strand of NW_028227480.1, from coordinate 42,224 downwards.
TTTTTTTTTTTTTTTTTTGGCGGGGGGGGAGGTGGAGAGTCCCGAATCCTCCACTCTCCTGTCTGCGGTGTCTTGGTTCTTCCTGCCACATGCCTCCCGAGTGCATTTTTTTTTTTTTTTTTTTGGCGGGGGGGAGGTGGAGAGTCCCGAATCCTCCACTCTCCTGTCTGCGGTGTCTTGGTTCTTCCTGCCACATGCCTCCCGAGTGCATTTTTTTTTTTTTTTTTTTTGGCGGGGGGGAGGTGGAGAGTCCCGAATCCTCCACTCTCCTGTCTGCGGTGTCTTGGTTCTTCCTGCCACATGCCTCCCGAGTGCATTTTTTTTTTTTTTTTTGGCGGGGGGGAGGTGGAGAGTCCCGAATCCTCCACTCTCCTGTCTGCGGTGTCTTGGTTCTTCCTGCCACATGCCTCCCGAGTGCATTTTTTTTTTTTTTTTTGGCGGGGGGGAGGTGGAGAGTCCCGAATCCTCCACTCCTGTCTGCGGTGTCTTGGTTCTTCCTGCCACATGCCTCCCGAGTGCATTTTTTTTTTTTTTTTTGTGGCAGCACCTTCGTTGTGTCTCTGCCCGGATCCGTACTGTCTTGCCCCGCGTGTAAGACATGCCTATCTCGCTTGTTTCTCCCGGTTGCGTGTTGTCGCTCACTCTGCTTAGATCGATGTGGTGCTCCTGAGTTCTCTTCGGGCCAGGGCCTAAGCCGCGCCAGGCGAGGGACGGACATTCATGGCGAATGGCGGCCGCTCTTCTCGTTCTGCCAGCGGGCCCCTCGTCTCTCCACCCTATCCGTATTCCGGTGGTGTGTGGAAGGCAGGGGTGCGGCTCTCCGGCCCGAGCACTGACCCGCGCGCACTTCTCGCAGTGGTTCGCGTGGTCCTCGTGGATCGCTTGCCCATCTTCCCTGAGCCGGGGAATGTTGGCTGGTGGCGATGCATAACCTTCCCGTCTGGTGTGTGCACGCGCGTTCTGTTTCTTGCAGAGGTGCTCCTGGATCGTTCCAGGTTTTGCCACCTAGGTGCCCGCTTCTGAGTTGGTGGTGGCGCTTCCCGTTTCCTGGCGTGCCTCCGGTGCTCCGTCTGGCTGTGTGCCTTCCCGTTTGTGTCCGAGAAGCCCATGAAAGGGGGGTCGAGGATTAGAGGAAGGGCGGTTAAAAAAAAAAGCCCCCTTCGTTGGGCGAGCGCCCACCCCGCGCACTCGCGGACCTTGCGCGTAGGGATGGTGCTGAGCGGTCGCGGCTGGCCTTTTTGAAAAGTTTCGTGAAGCTTCCTTGCTCCTCGTGTGGAGCTTGGAGAGTGGCAGTGGCCTGTCTTTCGGGGGGGACCTGTTGCAGGGTCTCCTCTGTCCGCGTATGCTCAAAATACCCCTGGAAGAGAACCTTCCTGCTGCCGCAGATCCCCCCGCGCGGATGCCCGCGTGTGGGTCTTCTCTTGTCGCACGCATCCTCTCTCGGTTGCCGGTTATCTGTCTGGCTCTGTGCCTTCCCGTTCGTGTCCGGGAAGCCCGTGAAAGGGGGGTCGAGGAGAGAGGAGGGGGCTAGGAAAAACAAGCCCCCTTCGTCGGGTGAGCGCCCAGCCCCGCGCACTCGCGGACCTTGCGCGTAGGGTTGGTGCTGAGCGGTCGCGGCTGGCCTTTTTGAGAAGTTTTGTGAAACTCCTTGCTTCCTTGTGGGGAGCTTGGGGGGGCCTGGCCTTTCGGGGGGGACCGGTTGCAGGGTCTCCTCTGTCCGCGGATGCTCAAAGTACCCTTGGAAGGGAACCTTCCTGTTGCCGCAGACCCCCCCCGCGCGGACCCCCGCGTTGTGGGTCTTCTCGCTTCCCTGTGTGTGCGCTTGTCGCACGTATTCTCTCGGTTGCCGGAGCTCGTCGGGGTTTTGGGTCCGTCCCGCCCTCAGTGAGAAAGTTGCCTTCTCTAGCTATCTTCCGGAAAGGGTGTGGGTCTCGAGGGGTCTCTCCCGGTCGGTCCCCTCGAGGGCTCGCCCCCTGACCACCTCCTGCGCGCGCAGCGTTTGCTCTCTCGTCTACCGCGGCCCGCGCCTCCCCGCTCCGAGTTTGGGGAGGGATCACGCGGGGCAGAGCCTGTCGGTCGTCCTGCCGTGGTTGCGGGGCCGTGTGGTCGGTCGGCCCGGTTGTGTGGTGGTGGCTGGGGAAAGGGCTCCGTGCACACCCCCGCGTGCGCGGTACCTTCCTCCCCTCCTGGGGGCCGCCGCGGGATGGGGTGTTGGGGAGGCGAC
>NW_028227480.1:0-27500 GCF_978045245.1 Mus caroli | reverse complement strand
TTATTTATTTATTTATTTATTTATTTATTTATTTAAATGAACTGGGAAGTTGACCATAGTACTCCGGGAGGCCTTGTCTTTTTCTCCACACAATGCGGTTGATAGAATGTCTGACCTGGATTTCTTTTCTGATTTTCCTTTTGTTTTGTTTTGCGGAATAAATTGAAGGTCGACCAGTTATCCTTACTCGAGTTTTGTTTGTTTTCCTTTTTTAATTTTAAAAGGATGTTATATATTTTTATATATATATATATATATAAAAATATATAACCCGCATATATATATATATATATATATATATATATATATATATATGCGGAGACACACACACACACACACACTTTTTTTTTTTTTTTTTTTTTTTTTAATAGACCTGGCTGTCCTGGTCCTCACTTTGTAGACCAGGCTGGCCTTGAACTCAGAAATCCGCCTGCCTCTGCCTCCGGAGTGCTGGGATTAAAGGCGTGCGCCACCACGCCCGGCTTTTTTTTTTAATTTTTGTGTGTGTGTGTGTGGAGGGGGGCAATCGGTGCTCTTAACCACTAAGCCATCTCTCCAGCCCATCTTAAAATCCTTAGGTTGATGATCTGACTTTTCTGTTTTCTTCCTTTAACAAAACTGGTAAGTCAGCTGGCAAAAAGGATTTTCTTTTCATATATATTCCAAAAATGGGTAACTTGTAAATAGTGGTCTGTCTGCTGTTTGTTTGTTTGCTTGCTTGCTTGCTTGCTTGCTTGCTTGCTTGCTTGCTTGCTTGCTTGCTTTTTTCTTTTTCCCCCGAGACAGTGTTTCTCTGTGTAGTCTTGGCTGCCCAGGAACTCACTCTGTAGACCACCCTGGCCTCAATCAAACTCAGAAATCCTCCTGCCTCTGTCTGCCTCACAAGTGCTGGGAGTAAAGGTGTGCTGCACCACTGCCTGGCATTATTACTACTACTACTACTACTACTACTACTACTACTACTACTATTATTATTATTAGACATAATGAGATCAACTAGTTGGCCCGGTTTCATTTATTCATTTGAAATTAGTTGGACCAATTAGTTGGCTGGTCTGGGAGGTTTCTTTTGTTTCCGATTTGGGTGTTTGTGGGGTGTCAGGTATCTCTCGGGTATCTCAACGGAATGGATGAAGGTTACAGTGATATGGCTAGATTTTTGTAAAGATTACTTTTCTTAATCTGAGGAAAAAATAAAATACTGGGCTACATCTATATTGCTTCATTTCTCTTTCTCTTTTCTTTCTTTCAGATAAGGAGGTCCGTCAGCCAATTCCTCCTGCCTTTCTGTTTTTCATAACCCACACACACAATGCAGGCTACATCCATAGTGGGGAACAATCATGGAGGAAGAGGTAGGCTTTGCATTGGGTAGCATTGTCTGAGCGATATGTTAGTGGACCAGAGAGTTTGGATATCAAGCCGTATAATGTTTCTTTTTTTCTTTTTTTTTTTTAAGATTTATTTATTACATGTAAGTACACTGTGGCTGTCTTCAGACACACCAGAAGAGGGAGTCAGATCTTGTTAAGGATGGTTGTGAGCCACCATGTGGTTGCTGGGATTTGAACTAAGGACCTTTGGAAGAGCAGTCGGGTGCTCTTACCTGCTGAGCCATCTCACCAGCCCTAATGTTTCTTAAAATATAGAAAAGTTCTAACAAAGTGATCTTTAACTTTTTTTTTCTCCTTCGGCTATGTACAATGAATTGTTTTGCTTGCTTGCTTGACTTTGTACAATGAATTGTTTTGCTTGCTTGCTTGACTTCATTTGGTTTGACATGGTTTCCCTTTGTACCCGTGCAGACTGCCCTTTGAGAATAAAATGGGAGGCCAGAACCAAAGTCTTTTGGATAAAGCACCACAATGGACTACGCACTAGCACTAACCCGTTTGGCTGCCTTCCTTCCCAAGGCACAGATTTTTCCCAGCATGGGAAAGACCTCCCTCCCTCCCTCCCTCCCTCCCTCCCTCCCTCCCTCCCTCCCTCCCTCCCTCCCTCCCTCCCTCCCTTTTGACCCAGTTTCACTCTTCCACCATACACTCAATAAAATAAAATAAAGTAAAATAAAATAAATAAAAGAATGAATGACGTTTCCAGTTATTTATTTGTCTAAGCTACCTAAATTCCCCTTCTACACCTCCCCCTACTCCCCACCCCAAGCCGCCATCTCCTCGTGGGGGTAGGGACCTGCACATCTGTGTCTTTCTCTCTGAACTCTTTGTTTTCTGGTCCACGTTGCTCCAGAGGAATGTAGCCCTTTGGAAATGGTAATGGAGTTGATAACACACCCTATCAGAAAGAGGAAGGCCCATTCACTCACTCATTCTCACCCAGCCCTGTTCTGCTACTTCTAAGGACAGAATCTTCTGGACAGTATTTACATGGCTTGCTATTTCTAAATTTTGGTTTTGGTTTTGGTGTTTTTGGTTTTGTTTTGTTTTTTTGTTTGTTTTTTTTCTTTTTCTTTTTTTCAAGACAGGATTTCTCTGTGTAGCCCTGGCTGTCCTGGAACTCACTCTGTAGACCAGGCTGAACTCAAACTCAGAAATCCGCCTGCCTGCCTCTGCCTCCCAAGTGCTGAGATTAAAGGTGTGTGCCCACCCACCACTGCCTGGCTCTATTTTTTTTTAAACATTATGTATGTATGTATGTATGTATGTATGTATGTATGTATGTATGTATGTATGTACGTACGCATGCATGCATGCATGCATGCAGGCATTGTTTATACGACTACACTGCAGCTGTCTTCAGACACACACCAGAATAATACATGGGATCCCACGACAGATGGTTGTTAGCCACCACATGATTGTTGGAAATTGAACTCAGGAAGGACCTCTGGAAGAGAGGACAGTGCTCTTAACCACTGAGCCAGCTCTCCAAATAAAATTTGTGGAGAAATTGAGCATCTTAAAACCTTAGGCATCCTTCCTCCTCTCCACGTGGCCTCTCTCCCTCTTTCTACCTTCTCTCTTTCCCTCTGCCTTTGTACAATAAAGCTGTAAAACAACAACAACCTCTAGGCATGTGTGTCCCCTCTTTATGTATGTATGTGTGTATGTATGTATGTATGTATGTATGTACTTACTTACTTACTTACTTTCTTACTTGTTCCGACACCAGTCAGGTGTGGTGCTTCATGCCTTTAATCCCAACACTTGGGAGGCAGAGGCAAAAAAAAAAAAGAAAAAAAAAACCCCAAACCAAACCAAACCAAACCAAAATAACAACAACAACTACAACAAAAAACATCAAACAAAGTTTGGGTCTTAGTGAAGTAAGCAAGGCACAACCTGCAGGCAGGCAGGACTGATGAATTTGTACGTCTTACCCCTTCAGAGTTTACCAGAGGCTTAAAGGACTGAGTTTTTGGGACTGCCCTGAGACAATATATATCTTCCTTCCTTCCTTCCTTCCTTCCTTCCTTCCTTCCTTCCTTCCTTCCTTCCATTTATTTATTTATTTATTTATTTATTTATTTATTTATTTATTTATTTATTTATTTAAAGTACCCTGTAGCTGACTTAAGATGTACCAGAAGAGGGTGTCAGATCTCATTACAGGTGATTGGTAGTTGAACTCAGGGCCTTTGGAAAATCACTGTTTTACCTGCTGAGCCATTTCTCTCACCAACCTAGTTCTGTCTTTCTGTCTTTCTGTCTTTCTGTCTTTCTGTCTTTCTGTCTGTCTGTCTGTCTGTCTGTCTGTCTGTCTGTCTCTCTGTCTGTCTCTCTGTCTCTCTGTCTTTCTCTCTTCCTTCATCCTGGCATCAATCAACACAGACTGTTTTGTGAGGTAAACTTAATAAACTTCTAGCTCCTCTCTTGTTCTCTTACTTCTTTCTCTCTTGCTACTTCTCTACTCTCTCTGCCTCTACTAAAAATGAAGAAGAAGAAGAAGAAGAAGAAGAAGAAGAAGAAGAAGAAGAAGAAGAAGAAGAAGAAGAAGAAGAGGAAGAAGAGGAGGAGGAGGAGGAGGAGGAGGAGGAGGAGGAGGAGGAAAAGAAACCTCTAGCTCATGCAAGGGGGATGTAGGAAGGACACCACCTTCTTTCTTTCTTTCTTTCTTTCTTTCTTTCTTTCTTTCTTTCTTTCTTTCTTTCTCTCTCTCTCTCTCTCTCTCTCTCTCTCTCTCTCTCTCTCTCTCTCTCTCTCTCTCTCTTTCTTTCTTTCTTTCTTTCTTTCTTCCAAAAATACTCAGGGACATCACACTCCCTGTAGCCAGGGATGAGTCTCAGGGAATGTATGTGAGCTTGCTTTGTTTTGTGGGGCCAAACTTGACAGACATTTCTTTTGGCTTTGTGTGTTTTGCCAGCCAGCTCTCTTGCTCTGCTCACTCACTCACTCACTCACTCACTCACTAACTAGCTTGTTTGCTGTGGTTGCCATTTCTATCTATCTCTGCACAGGGTTCCAAGACTGCCCTTTGGGAATCAAATGGGAGAGCAGAACTAAAGGCTTTTTGATAAAGCACCTAGAGTGCACACCAGCACCTTTGGACTGACTGGCTGCCTTCCCCCTCCCCCTCCTCCCCCTTCTTCAGATTCATTTATTATAGGTAAGTACACTGTAGCAGTTTTCAGACACACCAGAAGAGGGCACCAGATCTCATTGTGGGTGGTTGCTGGGATTTGAACTCATGATCTTCAGAAGAGCAGTCAGGGCTCTTAACCGCTGAGCCTCCAGCCTCCTGCATTCCTTCTTAAAGCATGAATGATCCCAGCATGGGAAGACGGTCTGCCCTCCCTCCCTCCCTCCCTCCCTCCCTCCCTCCCTCCCTCCCTTTTGAGCCATTTTCCCTCTTTCACCATACGCTCAATAAAAGAAGTAAATGAATGAAGTCTCCAGCTATTTGTTCGAGCTATCTAAATTCTCTCACAACACCTCCCCCTCCCCCTCACTGCCTTCTCTCCCTATGTTTGGGTGGGGCTGGGGGAGGGGTGGGGTGGGGGGAAGGGATCTGCAAGTCGTCCCTGCAGGTTTGTGAACTATTGGCGATGGTCTGGTTCTCTGAACTGCTGAGCCATGTCTATCCAGAGGCTGGCTGGCTAGTTTTCTGCCTCAAGTCCCTGAGTGATGATTTCAGTGTGAATTCTCTGAACTCACTGTCCTTTCAGGTCCACATTTGCTCTGGCAACCGACTGAACCAAACAATAGGCTCACACTGAGATCTTTGGAAATGGTAATGGAGTTGATAACACACCCCAACAGAAAGAGGAAGCCTCCGCTCACTAGAAGACTTTCACTAGAAGCCTCACCCTGCCAGCAATTTAGGAATTGGTAAGGCCAATCTGGACAATATTTAAATGATTTCTACTTCATGTTTAATGCTTAATAAAATAAAACGTGTGTGAAGGTCTGAAGAGCGTTGACTGTTCTTCCAGAGGTCCTGAGTTCAATTCCCACAAACCACATGGTGACTTTGGAATCCGATGCACACTTCTGGTGTGTGTTGGAAGACAGCTGCAGTGTACTCATATAAATAAAAAAATAAATAAAACCTTCAAAAATAAAATAAAACAAAGCTTGTGAAGAAATTGAGCATCTTAATTTTATTTTATTGTATTGTATTTCACACACACACACAGTATTTTATATATATATATATATATATATATATATATATATATAATCAACTGGCACAGAAACGCACATTACCTAAGTTAGCTGGGAGTGGTTGGATTGGATATGCAGAGAAGGAAGGAACATTTGCAGTTTTGCTGTTGCTCTTTTTTTTGGGGGGGGGTGGGCTGTTTAAATAGTACAGCAGAGCAGTGGTGGCACATGCCTTTGGGAGCACTTTGGAGGCAGAGGCAGGCAGATTTCTGAATTGGAGGCCAGCCTGGTCTACAGAGTGAGTTCCAGGACAGCCCGGGCTACACAGAGAAACCCTGTCTGGAAAAACCAACCAACAAACAAACAAACAATCCCAAGCAAAACCCAATCCAAACTTCACAAAAGGGAGGGACACTATAACAAATTACAATTGCTTGTATATATAGAAAAAAATTTCCTCCCCCCCCCCCAAATAACCCTGGTTCAATTAAATACGAAACTAACTAAGTAATCTCACACATACAAACATACATACATAAAACAAATAATGATAACTACGTGGCATGGAACTGCTTACACAGTTTGGATGCCACCTCCATCACATGCCTGCAGAAATTATTGAGTGGCCGGCCTGGTCTGTCTTGTATGTTTTTGCACCATGTACAGAGACTTTGTCTCTCATAAATAAATGAATACAGAGAAAGATATTCATTGATCTATACATGCCTGTGCGATGGCTCAGAGGGCAAAGCTGCTGTCTGTTAAGGTATAGGTAAAAGAGTAAGGCCTAGATGGAATGTTAAGGACTGAGGAAACTATTAAGGCCTAGATGGAATGTGAAGGCCTACTTCAGATTAGATAAGGGCTAGGTAACCTCTTACCTGGCTAGCCTGCCATTCTGCTGTTACTGCCAGAATTGATTACATATTCTCCTTGGATGTGTCCTCAGAAACCAATCAAGATAGAAGCCAATCGAACTGCTTCCTTTGTTCTATAGTTATCTGCAATAGGCTTGGACTCAAACTGACCACCCAGCAGCATTTCCTACACCCGCACATGTGTATACTTTTCTGGCATTTGCTCCTAGAACCTGCACTGGGGATGGAACCCCCGCCCTGCCCCAACACAAGAGAGACACCCAAACCACCGATTCAGTGCACAGACTACTTAGAATCAGACTTCTATTTTGAGTAGGGTGTGAGTGAGTAAAGTGTAAGTTCCCAAGGCCTCCCTGGGAACTGACATCTTACTTGGAAGAAAGAGACTTGTACGTGGGCAACTGACTTTCTGGTTTGCAATTTAAGACATGAATGTCACACTATTGATGGCCAAGACACTGGATGTCCTGATTTTATTAGTGTGTGTGTGTGTGTGTGTGTGTGTGTGTGACTCCATGGCCAAGCTAGCCCCCCCCTCCCAGATGTGTGTTTCTTATTTATTTATTTATTTATTTATTTCTTGGGCCTGTGCTTGTGTATGACCTCGGCAACACTTCCTGAAAACCAAACCAAGCTAAACTAAAGCAAACAACTATGGCTGTCTGCCTGCCTGCCTGCCTACACAGAGAAATGATATCTCCAATCAAGTAACACTAACTCCTAAAGACGCCTGTTTCTCTTTTTCTTTTTTTTCTTTCTTTTTTTCTTCTGCTCCCTCTCTCTGTTCCCCCCTCTCCCTTTCTTCCTTCCTTCCTTCCTTCTTTCCTTCCTTCCTTCCTTCCTTCCTTCCTTCCTTTCTTTTCTTTTTTTTTCTTTCTTTTCTTTTTTTTTTCTTTCTTAAATTTATTCTTTTCATACATAGTTTCTTAGTGTAAGCAGCCCTGGCTGTCTTGAAGACACTTTGTAGGCCTCAATCCAGTAAGAGCCTGCCTCTGCTTTTCAAATGCTGGCATGAAAGTTGTATACCACTATGACCGGCTACGATTCTTATCTTCTTTTTTTTTTTTTGGTTTTTCGAGACAGAGTTTCTCTGTGTAGCCCTGGCTGTCCTGGAACTCACTTTGTAGACCAGGCTGGCCTCGAACTCAGAAATCTGCCTGCCTTTGCCTCCCAAGTGCTGGGATTAAAGGCGTGCGCCACCACCGCCCGGCGATTCTTATCTTCTTATTTTTGTTCCCTCTCCCCTCTTCCTTTTTATGATTTTTGCTTTTGACAGGCAGTGGTTGTGGCAGTGCTGGCAGAGGGAGGTGGATCACTGTAACTTTGCAGCTAGCTTATTCTACAGTCTGAGTTACACAAAAGGGGTTTCAGAATGACTGGTTATATTTTTCATTTATTATGCATTTTAATTATAATTTAATTAAACCAAAAGAATTTAGACTGACCAATTCAGAGTCTGGCATTTAAAAGTATAACAAAAGACAGTATGAGGCTGTCTGTGGATGGTCAAGGGTTCTGGCTGCTTTAGGGAGCCTCCTCACCTTTCTGCACATGCAAACTAGGCCACCTAGAGGCTGGACACAAAAGCTACCTTGAGCATTAGGTCACGTGACAGTCAGCCACCTCCATCTTTATGAGGATAGATGTCAGTCAGAGGACAAGATGGCTGCCACCCACTTGTCACCTTCCATATGCAGGCACACCACCTCCCTTCTGTTTTTGGATAAAAGACACATAACAATTTTTATTATTTACAGTAAGCCTTAAATAACACTCTGACAGCTGTGCAGATTTCTACTTGCTATGTGATTTGAATTTCCTTTTTTTGTTTTTTTTCTTTTAATTAATTTTCAGGAACTGCATGGTGGATTCACCTAGGTTCTGGTGCCTTCTTCTGTCATGCAGTCATCTAGGCAGCAGATAGAGCACATACACACACACATACTTTGAAAACTAATAGTAATAATAACAAACAAACAAATAAAAGAAAAGAAGGTTAAAAAAAAAAAAAGATTCTAGCTTCTGCCTGGATGTGTAGGTGGCAGAAGCAGGCAGAGAGGACCTCTGTGAGTTTGAGGCTACCCAAGCCTACAGAGCAAGTTCCAGGCAGGGATGCCAGGGCTACATCAAGAGAAACCCTATCTTGGGGCAAAAGAAAACAAAAGCAGAAAAGGTTCTGGCTTTTATTTTCAGACGTATGATTCTTCTAGCAGTATTGACTATTGAACTTTGATCATGAAGGCACATTCGATTTTATGACAGAGTTTGTGTGTGTGTGTGTGTGTGTGTGTGTGTGTGTGTGTGCAATATTTCTGCTGTAATTGTGGTTACATGCCATCTAGTGGTTTATGTTTGATTTCTGTAATCTTTTTTTCTAATTCTTTTTAATTGTAATTGTAATTTTAATTTAATTTAATTTTATTTTATTTTTTGTTTTACGAAATAGGGTTTCTCTGTATAGCCCTGGCTGTCCTGGAACTCACTTTGCAGACTAGGCTGACCTCGAACCCAGAAATCTTCCCATCTCTGCCTCCGGAGTGCTGGGATTAAAGGTATGTGCCACCAGTCCCGGCTATTTTTTAATTTTTAAATTTTATTTATTTAATATAGCTTTGTTTTTTCATGATGCACTTTCTCTCTGTAACCCTGGCTGTCCTGGAACTCACTCTGTAGACCATGATGGCCTTGAACATATTAATCTGTCTGCCTCTGCTTCCCAAATGCTGGGATTAAAAGCACCACTGCCCAGACTAAGTTTTTTTTTTTTTTAAATCTCTCTCTCTCTCTCTCTCTCTCTCTCTCTCTCTCTCTCTCTCTCTCTCTCTCTCTTTCTTTCTATTATTTTTTTCTTTTTACTGAGATACGGTTTCTCTGTGTAGCCCTAGCTGACTTGACACTAACTCTGTAACCCAGGGTGACCTTGAACACAGAAATCTGCCCGAGGTTAAAGGTATGTTCCACAATTGCCTCAGGCAGGTCTACTCTAATTCTATTTGAAAAAATTATGTGTGTATGTATGATTATATGTATGTATGTATGTATGTATGTATGTATGTATAGAAGTAATATTAATCCATTAATATCTCTTTTTCCTAAAATTCATGTCATTCCAGGTCCACAAAGTGAGTTCCAGGACTACACAGAGAAACCCTTTTTCAAAATAAAAAAAAAAAAATCTCAGATAGGGATTCATTGTGTAGCCCTGGCTGACTTGGAAGTCACTCCTTAAGCCAGGGTGACCTTGAATGTAGAAATCTGCCTGAGGCTAAAGGTGTGGTCCACAATTGCCTCAGGTCTACTGTAATTCTCTCTTTAAGAAAACAAGGGGTGGAGGGTATGGGGGACTTTTGGGATAGCATTGGAAATGTAATTGAGGAAAATACATAATAAAAAATATTTTTTAAAAAACATGTGTATTTATGTATAGAAGTAATATTAATCCATTAATATCTCTTTTTCCTAAACTTCATGTCATTCCTCCTTATCTTTCTCTCTCACTCCATGTTTGTGTGCATGTGTGTATGTGTGTTAGTCCTGGGTACACAGATTAAGAAATCATATTTCCAAGGATTTTTAGAAATAAACAAGGAAGCCAGGTGTGCTGGAACACCCCTTTAATCCCAGCACTTGGGAGGCAGAGGCAGGCAGATTTCTAAGTTCAAGTCCAGCCTGGTCCACAAAGTGAGTTCCAGGACAGCCAAGGCTACACAGAGAAAACCTGTCTCAAAAAAAAAAAAAAAAAAAAAAATCAAACACACAAACAAAGAAATAAACAAGAAATCCTAACCCAGACCACCAATAAAAAGGCTGTGGAAACTCTTTCATGTCCCTCTCCCCCACAGGTAAGTATGTACCTGCTTGTAAATTAATACTCCATGTGTGTGTATAGGATTCCATGGCCAGCTAGTACCAGCCCCAGATTTGTGTTTCAGAGATCTTTACTTATTTATTTTCCATGTACACCTCCAGGGAAACAACATAAAATCAAATCAGCTAACAAACAAACAGAAAAATGTAAAAGAATGGACTCATCTGGCATTTAAAAGTAATAGACTTCCGGGCAGTGTTGGGGCACACCTTTAATCCTACCACATTGGAGGCAGAGGCTGGCAGATTTGTGCATGCCAGGCCATCCTGGTCTACAGAGTGAGTTCCAAGACACCCAGGGCTACACAGAGAAACACTGTCTTGAAAGACCCCCACATCCTAAAAATAATAAAGAAGTAATAGACAAAAAGCAAGAGAAAAACATGTGTGCCAAGGCTGCTGGTGACTTTTCAGTGAATCCTCACCCTTCTGCACTGGATTCTGTTAAGTTCTATTCCACTAGTAGCTCCATGTTTGTGTGCATGTGTGTGTGTGTGTGTTAGTCTTGGGTACACAGATTAAAGAAATCATATTTCCAAGGAATATTTTTTCCTGGAAATATGATTTTTTCAAGTAATATTTTTCCAAATAATATTTTTTAAAATATTTTCTTTCTTTCTTTCTCTCTTTCTTCTTCTTTCTTTCTTTCTTTCTTTCTTTCTTTCTTTCTTTCTTTCTTTCTTTCTTTCTTTCTTTCTTTCTTTCTTTCTTTCTTTCTTTCTTTCTCTCCAAACTTCACACTATAACAAATTACAATTGCTTGTATATATAGAAAAAAATTTCCTCCCCCCCCCCTAATAACCCTGGTTCAATTAAATACGAAACTAACTAAGTAATCACACACACACATACATACATACATACATACATACATACATACATACATACATACATACATAAAACAAATAATGAAAGTGGCATGGAACTGCTCACACAGTTTGGATGCCACTTGCCCACCCTACCTCCATCACATGCCTGCAGAAATTATTGAGTGGCCGGCCTGGTCTGTCTTGTATGTTTTTGCACCATGTACAGAGACTTTGTCTCTCATAAATAAATGAATACAGAGAAAGATATTCATTGATCTATACATGCCTGTGCTCAGAGGGCAAAGCTGCTGGCTGTTAAGGTATAGGTAAAAGAATAAGGCCTAGATGGAATGTGAAGGCCTACTTCAGATTAGATAAGGGCTAGGTAACCTCTTACCTGGCTAGCCTGCCATTTTGTGCTGTTAACTACTATTATAAGGACACTTTCTCACAGCTTGTTTCTGCTGTTACTGCCAGAATTGATTACATATTCTCCTTGGATGTGTCCTCAGAAACCAATCAAGATAGAAGCCAATCAAACTGCTTCCTTTGTTCTATAGTTATCTGCAATAGGCTTGGACTCAAACTGACCACCCAGCAGCATTTCCTACACCCGCACATGTGTATACTTTTCTGGCATTTGCTCCTAGAACCTGCACTGGGGATGGAACCCCCGCCCTGCCCTAACACAAGAGAGACACCCACACCACCGATTCAGTGCACAGACTACTTAGAATCAGACTTCTATTTTGAGTAGGGTGTGAGTGAGTAAAGTTTAAGTTCCCAAGGCCTCCCTGGGAACTGACATCTTACTTGGAAGAAAGAGACTTGTAGGTGGGCAACTGACTTTCTGGTTTGCAAGTTAAGACATGAATGTCACACTATTGATGGCCAAGACACTGGATGTCCTGATTTTATTAGTGTGTGTGTGTGTGTGTGTGTGTGTGTGTGACTCCATGGCCAAGCTAGCCCCCCTCCCCCCAGATGTGTGTTTCTTATTTATTTATTTATTTCTTGGGCCTGTGCTTGTGTATGACCTCGGCAACACTTCCTGAAAACCAAACCAAGCTAAACTAAAGCAAACAACTATGGCTGTCTGCCTGCCTGCCTGCCTACACAGAGAAATGATATCTCCAATCAAGTAACACTACCTCCTAAGTCTGCCTGTTTCTCTTTTTCTTTTTTTCTTTCTTTTTTCTTCTGCCCCCTCTCTCTGTTCCCCCCTCTCCCTTCCTTCCTTCCTTCCTTCCTTCCTTTCTTTCTTTCTTTCTTTCTTTCTTTCTTTCTTTCTTTCTTTCTTTCTTTCTTTCTTTCTTTCTTTCTTTTCTTTTTTTTTTCTTTCTTAAATTTATTCTTTTCATATATAGTTTCTTAGTGTAAGCAGCCCTGGCTGTCTTGAAGACACTTTGTAGGCCTCAATCCAGTAAGAGCCTGCCTCTGCTTTTCAAATGCTGGCATGAAAGTTGTATACCACTATGACCGGCTACGATTCTTATCTTCTTATTTTTGTTCCCTCTCCCCTCTTCCTTTTTATGATTTTTGCTTTTGACAGGCAGTGGTTGTGGCAGTGCTGGCAGAGGGAGGTGGATCACTGTAACTTTGCAGCTAGCTTATTCTACAGTCTGAGTTACACAAAAGGAGTTTCAGAATGACTGGTTATATTTTTCATTTATTATGCATTTTAATTATAATTTAATTAAACCAAAAGAATTTAGACTGACCAATTCAGAGTCTGGCAATTAAAAGTATAACAAAAGACAGTATGAGGCTGTCTGTGGATGGTCAAGAGTTCTGGCTGCTTTAGGGAGCCTCCTCACCTTTCTGCACATGCAAACTAGGCCACCTAGAGGCTGGACACAAAAGCTACCTTGAGCATTAGGTCACGTGACAGTCAGCCACCTCCATCTTTATGAGGATAGATGTCAGTCAGAGGACAAGAGGGCTGCCACCCACTTGTCACCTTCCATATGCAGGCACACCACCTCCCTTCTGTTTTTGGATAAAAGACACATAACAATTTTTATTATTTACAGTAAGCCTTAAATGGCACTCTGACAGCTGTGCAGATTTCTACTTGCTATGTGATTTGAATTTCCTTTCTTTTTTTTAATTAATTTTCCTTGCTATGTGATTTGAATTTCCTTTTTTTTTTTTTTCTTTTAATTAATTTTCAGGAACTGCATGGTGGATTCACCTAGGTTCTGGTGCCTTCTTCTGTCATGCAGTCATCTAGGCAGCAGATAGAGCACATACACACACACTTACATTGAAAACTAATAGTAATGATAACAAACAAACAAATAAATGAAAAGAAGGTTAAAAAAAAAAAAAGAGAGAGATTCTAGCTTCTGCCTGGATGTGTAGGTGGCAGAAGCAGGCAGAGAGGACCTCTGTGAGTTTGAGGCTACCCAAGCCTACAGAGCAAGTTCCAGGCAGGGATGCCAGGGCTACATCAAGAGAAACCTATCTTGGGGCAAAAGAAAACAAAAGCAGAAAAGGTTCTGGCTTTTATTTTCAGACATATGATTCTTCTAGCAGTATTGACTATTGAACTTTGATCATGAAGGCACATTTGATTTTATGACAGAGTTTGTGTGTGTGTGTGTGTGTGTGTGTGCAATATTTCTGCTGTAATTGTGGTTACATGCCATCTAGTGGTTTATGTTTGATTTCTGTAATCTTTTTTTCTAATTCTTTTTAATTGTAATTGTAATTGTAATTTTAATTTAATTTAATTTTATTTTTTGTTTTACAAAACAGGGTTTCTCTGTATAGCCCTGGCTGTCCTGGAACTCACTTTGCAGACCAGGCTGATCTTGAACCCAGAAATCTTCCCATCTCTGCCTCCGGAGTGCTGGGATTAAAGGTATGTGCCACCAGTCCCGGCTATTTTTTAATTTTTAAATTTTATTTATTTAATATAGCTTTGTTTTTTCATGATGCACTTTCTCTCTGTAACCCTGGCTGTCCTGGAACTCACTCTGTAGACCATGATGGCCTTGAACATATTAATCTGTCTGCCTCTGCTTCCCAAATGCTGGGATTAAAAGCACCACTGCCCAGACTAAGTTTTTTTTTTTTTAAATCTCTCTCTCTCTCTCTCTCTCTCTCTCTCTCTCTCTCTTTCTTTCTATTATTTTTTTCTTTTTACTGAGATACGGTTTCTCTGTGTAGCCCTAGCTGACTTGACACTAACTCTGTAACCCAGGGTGACCTTGAACACAGAAATCTGCCCGAGGTTAAAGGTATGTTCCACAATTGCCTCAGGTCTACTCTAATTCTATTTGAAAAAATTATGTGTGTATGTATAATTATATGTATGTATGTATGTATAGAAGTAATATTAATCCATTAATATCTCTTTTTTTTTTTTTTTTTTTTTGGTTTTTACGAGACAGGGTTTCTCTGTATAGCCCTGGCTGTCCTGGAGCTCACTTTGTAGACCAGGCTGGCCTCGAACTCAGAAATCCGCCTGCCTCTGCCTCCCGAGTGCTGGGATTAAAGGCATGCGCCACCACGCCCGGCCATTAATATCTCTTTTTCCTAAAATTCATGTCATTCCATGTCCACAAAGTGAGTTCCAGGACTACACAGAGAAACCCTGTTTCAAAATAATAAATAAATAAATAAATAAATAAATAAATAAATAAATAAATAAATATAGAAAGAAAGAAAGAAAGAAAGAAAGAAAGAAAGAAAGAAAGAAAGAAAGAAAGAGAGAAGGAATCCTAACCATTACCACCATCACCTCCAATACAAAGGCTGTGGAAATTGTTTCATGTCCCTCTCCCCCACAGGTGAGGATATAGCTGCTTGTAAATTAATACTCCATGACTCCATGTGTGTGTTATTGATTCCATGACCAGCTATTACCAGCCCCAGATCTGTGTTTCAGAGATCTTTACTTATTTATTATTCGGGCCTGAGCTTGTGTAGGTGTTAGGCCACCAAACCTCCAGGAAAACAACATAAAATCAAATCAGCTAACAAACCAACCCAAAAATGTAAAAGAATGGATTCATCTGGCATTTAAAACTAATAGACTGCCAGGCAGTGGTGGGGCACACCTTTAATCCTACCACTTTGGACCCAGAGGCTGGCAGATTTGTGCATTCCAGGCCATCCTGGTCTACAGAGTGAGTTCCAAGACACCCAGGGCTACACAGAGAAACACTGTCTTGAAAGACCCCCACCTCCTAAAAATAATAAAGAAGTAATAGACAAAAAGCAAGAGAAAAACATGTGTGCCATGGCTGCTGGTGGCTTTTCATGACTCCTCACCCTTCTGCACTGGATTCAGTTAAGTTCTAATCCACTAGTAGCTGGGAAAGAAGGGGAAGAAACACAAGCAACCTCGAACAATAGGTCTCATGAAGGCCAGCCACCTCCATCTTGAGAAGGGTGGTCATTCAGCACACAAGATGGCTGCCACCAAAAGGTCGCCTTTCATCTTAATGAGGTCAAAGTGTCAATGTGCAAGCCAGTGACCGAACAAGGAAGTAGACATGCAGACAACAAACATGCAGGGGTACCACCTCCATTCCCTTCTGTTTTTGGTAAAGGACACACAATTTTTATTATTTACAGTAAGCACTCTGACAGCCCCACAGATATCTACCTTCTATGTGATTAGAATTTCCTTTTTTTTTTTTTTTTTTAAAGTAATTCTCAGGGGGTGCATGGTGACTTGTCCTAGGTTCTGGTGCCCTCTTCTGGCATGTAGTCATATAGGCAGCACACACACACACACACACACACTTAAATTGAAAACTAAAAGTAATAACAGCAAACAAGCAAGCAAGCAAACAAACAAACTAAGAAATATATAAATAGGAGGGAAAAAGAGATTCTGGCTTCTGCCAGGCTGTGTGGGTGGCAGAGGCTGGCAGGCAAGCAGGCAGAGAGGACCTCTGTGAGTTTGAGGCTACCCAAGCCTACACTGATAGTTCCAGAAAGGACTGCCAGGGCTACACCAAGAGAAACCCTATCTCTAGGATCAAGAAAACAAAAGCAGAAAAGGTTCTGGCTTTTATTTTACCAACATATGTTTCTTTCATTCTTCTCTTCCTTCCTTCCTTCCTTCCTTCCTTCCTTCCTTCCTTCCTTCCTTCCTTCCTTCCTTCCTTCCTTCCTTCCTTCCTTCCTTCCGAGATTTATTTATTTTATGTATATGAGTACACACTTTAGTTGTAAAGATGGTTGTGATCGTTAATGTGATTGTTGGGAAATGAAATTAGGACCTCTGCTTGCTCTACCCAAGCCCATTTGCTCAGGCCAAAGATTTATTTATTAGTATAAGTTCACAGTAGATGTCTTCAAACCCACCAGGATAGGGTATCAGATCTCATTGTGGGTTGTTGTGAGCCACCATGTGGTTGCTGGGATTTGAACTCAGTACCTTTGGAAGAGCAGTCGGTGCTCTTACCCACTGAACCATCTCACCAGCCCCCGACTTATGTTCCTTCTAGTACTATTGACTAAAGAACTTTGATCATGAAGGCACGTTGGATTTAATGACAGAGTTTGTGTGTGTTTCTGTGTGTGTATGTGTGCAATACTTCTGCTGGGATTGCAGTTACTTGCCATCTAGTGGGCTTGTGTGTAATTTCTTTAATTTTTTTCTAATTTTTTTTCTGAAAGTATCTTTCTTTCCATCTCTCTTTCTCTTTCTCTCTCTGTCTCTCTCTCTGTGTGTCTCTGTCTGTCTCTGTGTCTCTCTCCTTTTCTTTTCTTCTTTCTTTCTTTCTTTCTCTCTCTCTCTCTTTCTTTCTTTCTTTCTTTCTTTCTTTCTCTCTCTCTCTCTCTCTCTCTCTTTCCTTCTTCCTTCCTTCCTTCCTTCCTTTCTTTCTTTCTTTCTTTCTTTCTTTCTTTCTTTCTTTCAAGATTTATGTATTTTATGTATATGAGTACACACTTTAGTTGTACAGATAGTTGTGATCCTTCATGTGATTGTTGGGAATTGAGCTTAGGACCTCTGTTTGCTCTAGCCAAGCCCACTTGCTCAGGCAAAAGATTTATTTATTAGTATAAGTTCACTGTAGCTGTCTTCAAACGCACCAGGAGAGGGTATCAGATCTCATTATTGGTGGTTGTGAGGGACCATGTGGTTGCTGGGATTTGAACTCAGTACATTTGGAAGAGCAGTCAGTGCTCTTCCCCACTGAACCATCTCACCAGCCCTGGACACATGTTCCTTCTAGTACTATTGACTAAAGAACTTTGATCATGAAGGCATGTTGGATTTAATGACAGTGTGTGTTTCTGTGTGTGTGTCTGTGTGTGTGTGTGTGCAATATTTCTGCTGTGATTACTGTTACTTGACATCAAGTGGGCTTCTGTATAATTTCTTTAAATTTTTCTAATTCTTTTTTCTTTTTTTGTAAAGTAAAATTCCTGTCATACCTCCTTATCTTTCTCTCTCACTCCATGTTTGTGTGCATGTGTGTGTGTGTGTTAGTCTTGGGTACACAGATTAAAGAAATCATATTTCCAAGGATTCTTAGAAATAAACAAGGAAGCCAGATGTGGTGGAGCACCCCTTTTCTTTCCCTCTCTCTTTCTCTCCTCTCTCTCTCTCTCTCTCTCTCTCTCTCTCTCAATCTCTCTCTCTCTCTTTGTTTGTTTCTTTCTTTCTTTCTTTCTTTCAATTATTATTTTTTTCTCAGGTAGGTTTTCTTTGTGTAGCCCTGGCTGACTTGGATGTCACTCTGTAAGCCAGGGTGACCTTGAATGCAGAAATCCTCCTGAGGCTAAAGGTGTGGTCCACAATTGCCTCAGGTCTACTGAAATTCTCTCTTTAAGAAAACAGGGGGGGGGGAGGGTATGGAGGACATTTGGGATAGCATTGGAAATGTAATTGAGGAAAATACGTAATAAAAAAATATTTAAAAAAACGTGTGTATGAGCCGGGTGTGGTGGCGCACGCCTTTAATCCCAGCACTTGGGAGGCAGAGGCAGGCAGATTTCTAAGTTCAAGGCCAGCCTGGTCCACAAAGTGAGTTCCAGGACAGCCAAGGCTACACAGAGAAACCCTGTCTCAAAAAAAAAAAAAATGAAATCAAACAAACAAACAAACAAACAAAGAAATAAACAAGAAATCCTAACCCTGACCACCAATAAAAAGGCTGTGGAAACTCTTTCATGTCTCTCTCCCTCACAGATAATGATGTAGCTGCTTGTAAATTAATACTCCATGTGTGTGTATAGGATTCCATGGCCAGCTAGTACCAGCCCCAGATTTGTGTTTCAGAGATCTTTATTAATTTATTTTCCGTGCCTGAGCTTGTGTAGGTGGTAGGCCACCAAACCTCCAGGGAGGTTTTTTTTGCTGCCACAAAAAGGTCGCCTTTCATCTTAATGAGGTCAAAGTGTCAATGTGCAAGCCAGTGACCGAACAAGGAAGTAGACATGCAGACAACAAACATGCAGGGGTACCACCTCCATTCCCTTCTGTTTTTTGGTAAAGGACACACAATTTTTATTATTTACAGTAAGCCTTATAAAGCACTCTGACAGCCCCACAGATATCTGTGATTAGAATTTCCTTTTTTTTTTTTAAAAAAAAGTAATTCTCAGGGGGTGCATGGTGACTTGTCCTAGGTTCTGGTGCCCTCTTCTGGCATGTAGTCATATAGGCAGCACACACACACACACACTTACATTGAAAACTAAAAGTAATAACAGCAAACAAGCAAGCAAGCAAACAAACAAACTAAGAAATATATAAATAGGAGGGAAAAAGAGATTCTGGCTTCTGCCAGGCTGTGTGGGTGGCAGAGGCTGGCAGGCAAGCAGGCAGAGAGGACCTCTGTGAGTTTGAGGCTACCCAAGCCTACACTGATAGTTCCAGAAAGGACTGCCAGGGCTACACCAAGAGAAACCCTATCTCTAGGATCAAGAAAACAAAAGCAGAAAAGGTTCTGGCTTTTATTTTACTGACATATGTTCCTTTCATTCTTCCCTTCCTTCCTTCCTTCCTTCCTTCCTTCCTTCCTTCCTTCCTTCCTTCCTTCCTTCCTTCCTTCCTTCTTTCCTTCCTTCCTTCCTTCCTTCCTTCCTTCCTTCCTTCCTTCCTTCCTTCCTTCCTTCCTTCCGAGATTTATTTATTTTATGTATATGAGTACACACTTTAGTTGTAAAGATGGTTGTGATCGTTAATGTGATTGTTGGGAAATGAAATTAGGACCTCTGCTTGCTCTACCCAAGCCCATTTGCTCAGGCCAAAGATTTATTTATTAGTATAAGTTCACAGTAGATGTCTTCAAACCCACCAGGATAGGGTATCAGATCTCATTGTGGGTTGTTGTGAGCCACCATGTGGTTGCTGGGATTTGAACTCAGTACCTTTGGAAGAGCAGTCGGTGCTCTTACCCACTGAACCATCTCACCAGCCCCCGACTTATGTTCCTTCTAGTACTATTGACTAAAGAACTTTGATCATGAAGGCACGTTGGATTTAATGACAGAGTTTGTGTGTGTTTCTGTGTGTGTATGTGTGCAATACTTCTGCTGGGATTGCAGTTACTTGCCATCTAGTGGGCTTGTGTGTAATTTCTTTAATTTTTTTCTAATTTTTTTTCTGAAAGTATCTTTCTTTCCATCTCTCTTTCTCTTTCTCTCTCTGTCTCTCTCTCTGTGTGTCTCTGTCTGTCTCTGTGTCTCTCTCCTTTTCTTTTCTTCTTTCTTTCTTTCTTTCTCTCTCTCTCTCTTTCTTTCTTTCTTTCTTTCTTTCTTTCTCTCTCTCTCTCTCTCTCTCTCTCTCTCTCTCTCTCTCTCTTTCCTTCTTCCTTCCTTCCTTCCTTTCTTTCTTTCTTTCTTTCTTTCTTTCTTTCTTTCTTTCTTTCTTTCTTTCTTTCTTTCAAGATTTATGTATTTTATGTATATGAGTACACACTTTAGTTGTACAGATAGTTGTGATCCTTCATGTGATTGTTGGGAATTGAGCTTAGGACCTCTGTTTGCTCTAGCCAAGCCCACTTGCTCAGGCAAAAGATTTATTTATTAGTATAAGTTCACTGTAGCTGTCTTCAAACGCACCAGGAGAGGGTATCAGATCTCATTATTGGTGGTTGTGAGGGACCATGTGGTTGCTGGGATTTGAACTCAGTACATTTGGAAGAGCAGTCAGTGCTCTTCCCCACTGAACCATCTCACCAGCCCTGGACACATGTTCCTTCTAGTACTATTGACTAAAGAACTTTGATCATGAAGGCATGTTGGATTTAATGACAGTGTGTGTTTCTGTGTGTGTGTCTGTGTGTGTGTGTGTGCAATATTTCTGCTGTGATTACTGTTACTTGACATCAAGTGGGCTTCTGTATAATTTCTTTAAATTTTTCTAATTCTTTTTTCTTTTTTTGTAAAGTAAAATTCCTGTCATACCTCCTTATCTTTCTCTCTCACTCCATGTTTGTGTGCATGTGTGTGTGTGTGTTAGTCTTGGGTACACAGATTAAAGAAATCATATTTCCAAGGATTCTTAGAAATAAACAAGGAAGCCAGATGTGGTGGAGCACCCCTTTTCTTTCCCTCTCTCTTTCTCTCCTCTCTCTCTCTCTCTCTCTCTCTCAATCTCTCTCTCTCTCTTTGTTTGTTTCTTTCTTTCTTTCTTTCTTTCAATTATTATTTTTTTCTCAGGTAGGTTTTCTTTGTGTAGCCCTGGCTGACTTGGATGTCACTCTGTAAGCCAGGGTGACCTTGAATGCAGAAATCCTCCTGAGGCTAAAGGTGTGGTCCACAATTGCCTCAGGTCTACTGAAATTCTCTCTTTAAGAAAACAGGGGGGGGGGGGGAGGGTATGGAGGACATTTGGGATAGCATTGGAAATGTAATTGAGGAAAATACGTAATAAAAAAATATTTAAAAAAACGTGTGTATGAACCGGGTGTGGTGGCGCACGCCTTTAATCCCAGCACTTGGGAGGCAGAGGCAGGCAGATTTCTAAGTTCAAGGCCAGCCTGGTCCACAAAGTGAGTTCCAGGACAGCCAAGGCTACACAGAGAAACCCTGTCTCAAAAAAAAAAAAATGAAATCAAACAAACAAACAAACAAACAAAGAAATAAACAAGAAATCCTAACCCTGACCACCAATAAAAAGGCTGTGGAAACTCTTTCATGTCTCTCTCCCTCACAGATAATGATGTAGCTGCTTGTAAATTAATACTCCATGTGTGTGTATAGGATTCCATGGCCAGCTAGTACCAGCCCCAGATTTGTGTTTCAGAGATCTTTATTAATTTATTTTCCGTGCCTGAGCTTGTGTAGGTGGTAGGCCACCAAACCTCCAGGGAGGTTTTTTTTGCTGCCACAAAAAGGTCGCCTTTCATCTTAATGAGGTCAAAGTGTCAATGTGCAAGCCAGTGACCGAACAAGGAAGTAGACATGCAGACAACAAACATGCAGGGGTACCACCTCCATTCCCTTCTGTTTTTTGGTAAAGGACACACAATTTTTATTATTTACAGTAAGCCTTATAAAGCACTCTGACAGCCCCACAGATATCTGTGATTAGAATTTCCTTTTTTTTTTTTAAAAAAAAGTAATTCTCAGGGGGTGCATGGTGACTTGTCCTAGGTTCTGGTGCCCTCTTCTGGCATGTAGTCATATAGGCAGCACACACACACACACACTTACATTGAAAACTAAAAGTAATAACAGCAAACAAGCAAGCAAGCAAACAAACAAACTAAGAAATATATAAATAGGAGGGAAAAAGAGATTCTGGCTTCTGCCAGGCTGTGTGGGTGGCAGAGGCTGGCAGGCAAGCAGGCAGAGAGGACCTCTGTGAGTTTGAGGCTACCCAAGCCTACACTGATAGTTCCAGAAAGGACTGCCAGGGCTACACCAAGAGAAACCCTATCTCTAGGATCAAGAAAACAAAAGCAGAAAAGGTTCTGGCTTTTATTTTACTGACATATGTTCCTTTCATTCTTCCCTTCCTTCCTTCCTTCCTTCCTTCCTTCCTTCCTTCCTTCCTTCCTTCCTTCCTTCCTTCCTTCCTTCTTTCCTTCCTTCCTTCCTTCCTTCCTTCCTTCCTTCCTTCCTTCCTTCCTTCCTTCCTTCCTTCCTTCCGAGATTTATTTATTTTATGTATATGAGTACACACTTTAGTTGTAAAGATGGTTGTGATCGTTAATGTGATTGTTGGGAAATGAAATTAGGACCTCTGCTTGCTCTACCCAAGCCCATTTGCTCAGGCCAAAGATTTATTTATTAGTATAAGTTCACA
Source organism: Mus caroli (assembly GCF_978045245.1). Taxonomy (NCBI): domain Eukaryota; kingdom Metazoa; phylum Chordata; class Mammalia; order Rodentia; family Muridae; genus Mus; species Mus caroli. Next base: position 5,158 of record NW_028227480.1, on the reverse strand, counting down.
GTAGATGTCTTCAAACCCACCAGGATAGGGTATCAGATCTCATTGTGGGTTGTTGTGAGCCACCATGTGGTTGCTGGGATTTGAACTCAGTACCTTTGGAAGAGCAGTCGGTGCTCTTACCCACTGAACCATCTCACCAGCCCCCGACTTATGTTCCTTCTAGTACTATTGACTAAAGAACTTTGATCATGAAGGCACGTTGGATTTAATGACAGAGTTTGTGTGTGTTTCTGTGTGTGTATGTGTGCAATACTTCTGCTGGGATTGCAGTTACTTGCCATCTAGTGGGCTTGTGTGTAATTTCTTTAATTTTTTTCTAATTTTTTTTCTGAAAGTATCTTTCTTTCCATCTCTCTTTCTCTTTCTCTCTCTGTCTCTCTCTCTGTGTGTCTCTGTCTGTCTCTGTGTCTCTCTCCTTTTCTTTTCTTCTTTCTTTCTTTCTTTCTCTCTCTCTCTCTTTCTTTCTTTCTTTCTTTCTTTCTTTCTTTCTTTCTTTCTTTCTCTCTCTCTCTCTCTCTCTCTCTCTCTCTCTCTCTTTCCTTCTTCCTTCCTTTCTTTCTTTCTTTCTTTCTTTCTTTCTTTCTTTCTTTCTTTCTTTCTTTCTTTCTTTCTTTCAAGTTTTATGTATTTTATGTATATGAGTACACACTTTAGTTGTACAGATAGTTGTGATCCTTCATGTGATTGTTGGGAATTGAGCTTAGGACCTCTGTTTGCTCTAGCCAAGCCCACTTGCTCAGGCAAAAGATTTATTTATTAGTATAAGTTCACTGTAGCTGTCTTCAAACGCACCAGGAGAGGGTATCAGATCTCATTATTGGTGGTTGTGAGGGACCATGTGGTTGCTGGGATTTGAACTCAGTACATTTGGAAGAGCAGTCAGTGCTCTTCCCCACTGAACCATCTCACCAGCCCTGGACACATGTTCCTTCTAGTACTATTGACTAAAGAACTTTGATCATGAAGGCATGTTGGATTTAATGACAGTGTGTGTTTCTGTGTGTGTGTCTGTGTGTGTGTGTGTGCAATATTTCTGCTGTGATTACTGTTACTTGACATCAAGTGGGCTTCTGTATAATTTCTTTAAATTTTTCTAATTCTTTTTTCTTTTTTTGTAAAGTAAAATTCCTGTCATACCTCCTTATCTTTCTCTCTCACTCCATGTTTGTGTGCATGTGTGTGTGTGTGTTAGTCTTGGGTACACAGATTAAAGAAATCATATTTCCAAGGATTCTTAGAAATAAACAAGGAAGCCAGATGTGGTGGAGCACCCCTTTTCTTTCCCTCTCTCTTTCTCTCCTCTCTCTCTCTCTCTCTCTCTCTCAATCTCTCTCTCTCTCTTTGTTTGTTTCTTTCTTTCTTTCTTTCTTTCAATTATTATTTTTTTCTCAGGTAGGTTTTCTTTGTGTAGCCCTGGCTGACTTGGATGTCACTCTGTAAGCCAGGGTGACCTTGAATGCAGAAATCCTCCTGAGGCTAAAGGTGTGGTCCACAATTGCCTCAGGTCTACTGAAATTCTCTCTTTAAGAAAACAGGGGGGGGGGAGGGTATGGAGGACATTTGGGATAGCATTGGAAATGTAATTGAGGAAAATACGTAATAAAAAAATATTTAAAAAAACGTGTGTATGAACCGGGTGTGGTGGCGCACGCCTTTAATCCCAGCACTTGGGAGGCAGAGGCAGGCAGATTTCTAAGTTCAAGGCCAGCCTGGTCCACAAAGTGAGTTCCAGGACAGCCAAGGCTACACAGAGAAACCCTGTCTCAAAAAAAAAAAATGAAATCAAACAAACAAACAAACAAACAAAGAAATAAACAAGAAATCCTAACCCTGACCACCAATAAAAAGGCTGTGGAAACTCTTTCATGTCTCTCTCCCTCACAGATAATGATGTAGCTGCTTGTAAATTAATACTCCATGTGTGTGTATAGGATTCCATGGCCAGCTAGTACCAGCCCCAGATTTGTGTTTCAGAGATCTTTATTAATTTATTTTCCGTGCCTGAGCTTGTGTAGGTGGTAGGCCACCAAACCTCCAGGGAGGTTTTTTTTGCTGCCACAAAAAGGTCGCCTTTCATCTTAATGAGGTCAAAGTGTCAATGTGCAAGCCAGTGACCGAACAAGGAAGTAGACATGCAGACAACAAACATGCAGGGGTACCACCTCCATTCCCTTCTGTTTTTTGGTAAAGGACACACAATTTTTATTATTTACAGTAAGCCTTATAAAGCACTCTGACAGCCCCACAGATATCTGTGATTAGAATTTCCTTTTTTTTTTTTAAAAAAAAGTAATTCTCAGGGGGTGCATGGTGACTTGTCCTAGGTTCTGGTGCCCTCTTCTGGCATGTAGTCATATAGGCAGCACACACACACACACACTTACATTGAAAACTAAAAGTAATAACAGCAAACAAGCAAGCAAGCAAACAAACAAACTAAGAAATATATAAATAGGAGGGAAAAAGAGATTCTGGCTTCTGCCAGGCTGTGTGGGTGGCAGAGGCTGGCAGGCAAGCAGGCAGAGAGGACCTCTGTGAGTTTGAGGCTACCCAAGCCTACACTGATAGTTCCAGAAAGGACTGCCAGGGCTACACCAAGAGAAACCCTATCTCTAGGATCAAGAAAACAAAAGCAGAAAAGGTTCTGGCTTTTATTTTACTGACATATGTTCCTTTCATTCTTCCCTTCCTTCCTTCCTTCCTTCCTTCCTTCCTTCCTTCCTTCCTTCCTTCCTTCCTTCCTTCCTTCCTTCCTTCCTTCCTTCTTTCCTTCCTTCCTTCCTTCCTTCCTTCCTTCCTTCCTTCCTTCCTTCCTTCCTTCCTTCCTTCCTTCCGAGATTTATTTATTTTATGTATATGAGTACACACTTTAGTTGTAAAGATGGTTGTGATCGTTAATGTGATTGTTGGGAAATGAAATTAGGACCTCTGCTTGCTCTACCCAAGCCCATTTGCTCAGGCCAAAGATTTATTTATTAGTATAAGTTCACAGTAGATGTCTTCAAACCCACCAGGATAGGGTATCAGATCTCATTGTGGGTTGTTGTGAGCCACCATGTGGTTGCTGGGATTTGAACTCAGTACCTTTGGAAGAGCAGTCGGTGCTCTTACCCACTGAACCATCTCACCAGCCCCCGACTTATGTTCCTTCTAGTACTATTGACTAAAGAACTTTGATCATGAAGGCACGTTGGATTTAATGACAGAGTTTGTGTGTGTTTCTGTGTGTGTATGTGTGCAATACTTCTGCTGGGATTGCAGTTACTTGCCATCTAGTGGGCTTGTGTGTAATTTCTTTAATTTTTTTCTAATTTTTTTTCTGAAAGTATCTTTCTTTCCATCTCTCTTTCTCTTTCTCTCTCTGTCTCTCTCTCTGTGTGTCTCTGTCTGTCTCTGTGTCTCTCTCCTTTTCTTTTCTTCTTTCTTTCTTTCTTTCTCTCTCTCTCTCTTTCTTTCTTTCTTTCTTTCTTTCTTTCTTTCTTTCTCTCTCTCTCTCTCTCTCTCTCTCTCTCTTTCCTTCTTCCTTCCTTCCTTCCTTTCTTTCTTTCTTTCTTTCTTTCTTTCTTTCTTTCTTTCTTTCTTTCTTTCTTTCTTTCAAGATTTATGTATTTTATGTATATGAGTACACACTTTAGTTGTACAGATAGTTGTGATCCTTCATGTGATTGTTGGGAATTGAGCTTAGGACCTCTGTTTGCTCTAGCCAAGCCCACTTGCTCAGGCAAAAGATTTATTTATTAGTATAAGTTCACTGTAGCTGTCTTCAAACGCACCAGGAGAGGGTATCAGATCTCATTATTGGTGGTTGTGAGGGACCATGTGGTTGCTGGGATTTGAACTCAGTACATTTGGAAGAGCAGTCAGTGCTCTTCCCCACTGAACCATCTCACCAGCCCTGGACACATGTTCCTTCTAGTACTATTGACTAAAGAACTTTGATCATGAAGGCATGTTGGATTTAATGACAGTGTGTGTTTCTGTGTGTGTGTCTGTGTGTGTGTGTGTGCAATATTTCTGCTGTGATTACTGTTACTTGACATCAAGTGGGCTTCTGTATAATTTCTTTAAATTTTTCTAATTCTTTTTTCTTTTTTTGTAAAGTAAAATTCCTGTCATACCTCCTTATCTTTCTCTCTCACTCCATGTTTGTGTGCATGTGTGTGTGTGTGTTAGTCTTGGGTACACAGATTAAAGAAATCATATTTCCAAGGATTCTTAGAAATAAACAAGGAAGCCAGATGTGGTGGAGCACCCCTTTTCTTTCCCTCTCTCTTTCTCTCCTCTCTCTCTCTCTCTCTCTCTCTCTCTCTCAATCTCTCTCTCTCTCTTTGTTTGTTTCTTTCTTTCTTTCTTTCTTTCAATTATTATTTTTTTCTCAGGTAGGTTTTCTTTGTGTAGCCCTGGCTGACTTGGATGTCACTCTGTAAGCCAGGGTGACCTTGAATGCAGAAATCCTCCTGAGGCTAAAGGTGTGGTCCACAATTGCCTCAGGTCTACTGAAATTCTCTCTTTAAGAAAACAGGGGGGGGGGGAGGGTATGGAGGACATTTGGGATAGCATTGGAAATGTAATTGAGGAAAATACGTAATAAAAAAATATTTAAAAAAACGTGTGTATGAACCGGGTGTGGTGGCGCACGCCTTTAATCCCAGCACTTGGGAGGCAGAGGCAGGCAGATTTCTAAGTTCAAGGCCAGCCTGGTCCACAAAGTGAGTTCCAGGACAGCCAAGGCTACACAGAGAAACCCTGTCTCAAAAAAAAAAAATGAAATCAAACAAACAAACAAACAAACAAAGAAATAAACAAGAAATCCTAACCCTGACCACCAATAAAAAGGCTGTGGAAACTCTTTCATGTCTCTCTCCCTCACAGATAATGATGTAGCTGCTTGTAAATTAATACTCCATGTGTGTGTATAGGATTCCATGGCCAGCTAGTACCAGCCCCAGATTTGTGTTTCAGAGATCTTTATTAATTTATTTTCCGTGCCTGAGCTTGTGTAGGTGGTAGGCCACCAAACCTCCAGGGAGGTTTTTTTTGCTGCCACAAAAAGGTCGCCTTTCATCTTAATGAGGTCAAAGTGTCAATGTGCAAGCCAGTGACCGAACAAGGAAGTAGACATGCAGACAACAAACATGCAGGGGTACCACCTCCATTC
>NW_028227479.1:152500-179992 GCF_978045245.1 Mus caroli | reverse complement strand
TCCTTCAGTATGATTTTTTACTTTTCTAATTTTTCAGGGTTTCTCTCCATATTCTGGGTCCTACAGCGTGTATTTTTAATTTTCCACGTTTTTCAGGGTTTCTCAGCATATTCTGGGTCCTACAGTGTGATTTTCTCATTTTCGACGTTTTTCAATTTTTTTTTTCCAAATCTCGGTCCTACAGTGTGATTATTCTCATTTTCCACCTTTTTCAGGTTTTCTCGCCATATTCTGGGTTCTACAGTGTGAGTTTTGAGTTTTCCTCCTTTTTCAGGTTTTCTTGCCATATTCTGGGTCCTACATAGTGAGTTTTGAATTTTCCTCGTTTTTCAGGTTTTATTGCCATGTTCTGGGTCCTTCAGTGTGAATTTTTAATTTTCTACATTTTTCAGGTTCTCTCGCCATATTTGGGTTTCTTCAGTGTGAGTTTTTAATTTTCTAATTTTTCAGGGTTTCTCGACATATTCTGTGTCCTACAGCGTGAGTTTTGAGTTTTCCTCGTTTTTCAGGTTTTCTCGACATATGCCTGACTCTTTAGTGTTAATTTTTAATTTTCCACGATTTTCAGGTTTTTCCGTCATATTCTGGGTCCTACAGTGTGATTTTTCTCATTTCCACGTTTTTCAGCTTTTCTTGACATATTCCAGGACCTTCAGTGTGAATTTTAAATTTTCCACTTTTTTCAGTATTTCTTGCCATATTCTGTGTCCAACAGTGTGAATTTTTAATTTTCACGTTTTTCAGGGTTTATCGGCATTTCTGGGTCCTGTACTGTGATTTTCTCATTTTCCAGGTTTTTCAAGTTTTTTTGTAATTCTGGGTCCTACAGTGTGATTTTCTCATTTTCAACCTTTTTCAGGATTTCTCGCCATATTAGGGGTCCTTCAGTGTGAGTTTGTAATTTTCTACTTTTTTCAGGGTTTCTAGCCATATTCTGGGTCCTACAGCGTGTATTTTTAATTTTCCACGTTTTTCAAATTTTTGCGTAATTCTGGGTCCTACAGTGTGATTTTCTCATTTTCCACCTATTTCAGGTTTTCTCTCCATAGTTGGGGTCCTTCAGTATGATTTTTTACTTTTCTAATTTTTCAGGGTTTCTCTCCATATTCTGTGTCCTACAGCGTGTATTTTTAATTTTCCACGTTTTTCAGGGTTTCTCAGCATATTCTGGGTCCTACAGTGTGATTTTCTCATTTTCAACCTTTTTCAATTTTTTTTTTCAAATCTCGGTCCTACAGTGTGATTATTCTCATTTTCCACCTTTTTTAGGTTTTCTCGCCATATTCTGGGTTCTACAGTGTGAGTTTTGAGTTTTCCTCCTTTTTCAGGTTTTCTTGCCATATTCTGGGTCCTACATAGTGAGTTTTGAATTTTCCTCGTTTTTCAGGTTTTATTGCCATGTTCTGGGTCCTTCAGTGTGAATTTTTAATTTTCTACATTTTTCAGGTTCTCTCGCCATATTTGGGTTTCTTCAGTGTGAGTTTTTAATTTTCAAATTTTCAGGGTTTCTCGACATATTCTGTGTCCTACAGGGTGAGTTTTGAGTTTTCCTCGTTTTTCAGGTTTTCTCGACATATGCCTGGCTCTTTAGTGTTAATTTTTAATTTTCCACGTTTTCAGGTTTTTCCGTCATATTCTGGGTCCTACAGTGTGATTTTTCTCATTTCCACGTTTTTCAGCTTTTCTTGACATATTCCAGGACCTTCAGTGTGAATTTTAAATTTTCCACGTTTTTCAGTATTTCTCACCATATTCTGTGTCCAACAGTGTGAATTTTTAATTTTCATGTTTTTCAGGGTTTATCGGCATTTCTGGGTCCTGTAGTGTGATTTTCTCATTTTCCACGTTTTTCAAGTTTTTTCGTAATTCTGGGTCCTACAGTGTGATTTTCTCATTTTCAACCTTTTTCAGGATTTCTCGCCATATTAGGGGTCCTTCAGTGTGAGTTTGTAATTTTCTAATTTTTTCAGGGTTTCTAGCCATATTCTGGGTCCTACAGCGTGTATTTTTAATTTTCCACGTTTTTCAGTATTTCTCGCCATATTCTGTGTCTGACAGTGTGAATTTTAATTTTCCTCTTTTTTCAGGTTTTATTGCAATATTCCGGGTCTTTTAGTGTGAATTTTTAATTTTCTACTTTTTTTATGTTCTCTCGCCATATTTAGGGGTCCTTCAGTGTGAGTTTTTAATTTTCTAATTTTTCAGGGTTTCTCGACATATTCTGTGTCCTACAGCGTGTATTTTTAATTTTCCACGTTTTTCAGGTTTTTTTCGGCATATTGTGGGTCCTACAGTGTGATTTCCTCATTTTCTACATTTTTCAAGTTTTTTCGAAATTCTGGGTCCTAAAGTGTGATTTTCTCAATTTCCACCTTTTTTAGGGTTTCTCGGCATATTCTGGGTCCTACAGTGTGATTTTCTCATTTTCGATGTTTTTCACTTTTTTTTTTTCCAAATCTGGGTCCTACATTGTGATAATTCTCACTTTCCACCTTTTTCAGGTTTTCTCGCCTTTACTCTGGATCCTACAGTGTGTTTTTGAATTTTCCTCGTTTTTCAGTTTTTCTCGCCATATGCCGGGTACTTCAGTGTGAATTTTAATTTTCCACGTTTTTCAGGTTTTTCCGTCATATTCTGGATCCTACAGTGTGATTTTCTCATTTCCACGTTTTTCAGGTTTTCTTCACATATTCCAGGTCCTTCAGTGTGAATTTTTAATTTTCCACGTTTTTCAGGTTTTTCCATCATTTCTGAGTCCTACAGTGTGATTTTCTCATTTCCACGGTTTTCAGGTTTTCTTCACATATTCCAGGTCCTTCAGTGTGAATTTTTAATTTTCCACGTTTTTCAGGTTTTTCCGTCATATTCTGGGTCCTACAGTGTGATTTTCTCATTTCCACGGTTTTTCAGGTTTTCTTCACATATTCCAGGTCCTTCAGTGTGAATTTTTAATTTTCACGTTTTTCAGCATTTCTCGGCATATTTTGGGTCCTACAGTGTGAATTTTTAATTTTCTACTTTTTTCAGGTTTTCTTGCCATATTCTGGGTCCTTCAGTGTGAATTTTTTAATTTTCCTCTTTTTTCAGGTTTTATTGCCATATTCCGGGTCCTTTAGTGTGAATTTTTAATTTTCTACATTTTTTAGGTTCTCTCGCCATATTTAGGGTCCTTCAGTGTGAGGTTTTAATTTTCTAATTTTTCAGGGTTTCTTGACATATTCTGTGTCCTACAGCGTGTATTTTTAATTTTCCACGTTTTTCAGGTTTTTTTCGTCATATTGTGGGTCCTACAGTGTGATTTCCTCATTTTCTACATTTTTCAAGTTTTTTCGAAATTCTGGGTCTTAAAGTGTGATTTACTCAATTTCCACCTTTTTCAGGTTTCTTGCCATATTCTGGGTCCTACAGTGTGATTTTCTCATTTTCGACGTTTTTCAAGTTTTTTCGCAATTCTGGGTCCTACAGTGTGATTATTCTCATTTTCCACCTTTTTCAGGTTTTCTCGCCTTTACTCTGGATCCTACAGTGTGTTTTTGAATTTTCCTCGTTTTTCAGTTTTTCCTCGCCATATGCCGGGTACTTCAGTGTGAATTTTTAATTTTCCACGTTTTTCAGGTTTTTCCGTCATATTCTGGATCCTACAGTGTGATTTTCTCATTTCCACGTTTTTCAGGTTTTCTTCACATATTCCAGGTCCTTCAGTGTGAATTTTTAATTTTCCACGTTTTTCAGGTTTTTCCTTCATATTCTGGGTCCTACAGTGTGATTTTCCTCATTTCCACGGTTTTCAGGTTTTCTTCACATATTCCAGGTCCTTCAGTGTGAATTTTTTATTTTCACGTTTTTCAGCATTTCTCGGCATATTTTGGGTCCTACAGTGTGAATTTTTAATTTTCTACTTTTTTCAGGTTTTCTTGCCATATTCTGGGTCCTTCAGTGTGAATTTTTAATTTTCCTCTTTTTTCAGGTTTTATTGCCATATTCTGGGTCCTTTAGTGTGAATTTTTAATTTTCTACATTTTTTAGGTTCTCTCGCCATATTTAGGGTCCTTCAGTGTGAGGTTTTAATTTTCTAATTTTTCAGGGTTTCTTGACATATTCTGTGTCCTACAGCGTGTATTTTTAATTTTCCACGTTTTTCAGGTTTTTTTCGTCATATTGTGGGTCCTACAGTGTGATTTCCTCATTTTCTACATTTTCAAGTTTTTTCGAAATTCTGGGTCTTAAAGTGTGATTTACTCAATTTCCACCTTTTTCAGGTTTTCTTGCCATATTCTGGGTCCTACAGTGAGATTTTCTCATTTTCGACGTTTTTCAAGTTTTTTCGCAATTCTGGGTCCTACAGTGTGATTATTCTCATTTTCCACCTTTTTCAGGTTTTCTTGCCATATTCGTGATACCTCAGTGTGAATTTTTAATTTTCTTTTTCAAAGTTTCTCGCCATATTCTGGGTCCTAGAGCGTGTATTTTTTAATTTTCCACGTTTTTCATGGTTTCTGGGCATATTCTGGGTCCTACAGTGTGATTTTCTCATTTTCGATGTTTTCATGTTTTTGTAATTCTGGGTAATAAAGTGTGAATATTCTCATTTTCTACCTTTTTCATGTTTTCTCGCCATATTCAGGGTCCTTCAGTGTGAGTTTTTAATTTTCTACTTTTTTGAGCGTTTCTTGCCATATTCTGGGTGCTACAGAGTGTATTTTTAATTTTCCACGTTTCTCCGGGTTTCTCGCCATATTCTGGTCCTACAGTGTGATTTTCTCATTTTCCATGATTTTCATGTTTTTTTCGCTATTCTGGGTCCTACAGTGTCATTATTCTCATTTTCCACCTCTTTCAGGTTTTCTCGCCATATTCGGGGTCCTTCATTGTGAGTTTTTAATTTTCTACTTTGTTGAGGGTTTCTTGCCATATTCTCGGTGCTACAGAGTGTATTTTTAATTTTCTACGTTTCTCAGGGTTTCTCGCCATATTCTGGGTCCCTAAAATGTGATTTTCTCATTTACGACGTTTCAAGTATTTTCGCAATTCTGGGTCCTAATCTGTGATTATTCTCATTTTCCACATTTTTCAGGTTTTCTTGCCATATTTGGGGTTCTTCAGTGTGAGTTTTTAATTTTCTACTTTTTTGAGGGTTTCTTGCCATATTCTGGGTACTACAGAGTGTATTATTAATTTTCCACGTTTTTCAGGGTTTCTTGCCATATTCTGGGTCCTACAGTGTGATTTTCTCATTTACGATGTTTTTCAAGTTTTTTTTTTTTTGTGCAATTCTGGGTCCTACACTGTGATTATTCTCATTTTCCACCTTTTCAGGTTTTCTCGCCATATTCCGTGTACTTCAGTGTGAATTTTTAGTTTTCTACTTTTTTCAGGGTTTCTCGCCATATTCCGGGTCCTTCAGTTGAATTTTTAATTTTCACGTTTTTCAGGGTTTCTAACGATATTCTGGGTCCGATAATGTGAATTTTTAATTTTCACGTTTTTCAGGATTTCTCGGCATATTCTAGGTCCTGGAGTGTGAATTTTTAATTTTCACGTTTTTCAGGATTTCTCTAAATATTCTTGGTCCTGCAGTGTGATTTTCTCATTTTCCACTTTTTTCAAGTTTTTTTGTAATTCTGGGTCCCTACTGTGTGATTTTCTCATTTTCCACCTTTTTCGGGTTTTCTTGCCATATTTGGGGTCCTTTAGTGTGAGTTTTTATTTTTCTACTTTTTTCAGGATTTCTTGCCATATTCTGGATCCTACAGTGTGATTTTCTCATTTTCCACCTTTTTCAGGTTTTTCTGGTCATGTTTGGGGCTCCTTCACTGTGAGTTTTTAATTTCCTACTTTTTTGTTAAGTGTTTCTCGCCATATTCTGGGTCCGTTAGTGTGAATTATTAATTTTCACGTTTTTTCACATTTTCTCGGCATATTCTGGATCCTGCAGTGTGATTTTCTCATTTTCCACCTTTTGCAGGGTTTCTCGCCATATTTGGGGTCCTACAGTGTGAGTTTGATATTTTCAACTTTTTTCAGGGTTACACGCCATATTCTGGGTCCTACAGCATGTATTTTTAATTTTCCACGTTTTCAGGGTTTCTGGGCATAAGCTGGGTCCTACAGATTGATTATTCTCATTTTCCACCCTTTTCAAGGTTTTCTTGCAATATTCGGGGTCCTTCAGTGTGAATTTTTAATTTTCTACTTTTTTCAGGTTTTCTTGCCATATGCTGGGTCCTACTGTGTGATTTTTCTCATTTCCATGTTTTTCAGGGTCACTTGCCGTATTCCAGGTCCTTCAGTGCGAATTTTTTTCCACGGTTTTCAGTATTTCTCGCCATATCTGGGTAATAAATTGTGAATTTTTAATTGTCCACTTTTTTCATGGTTTCTCACCATATTCTGTGTCCGACTGTGTGAATTTTTAATTTTCAGGTTTTTCATGGTTGTTCGGCATATTCTGGTTTCTGCAGTGTGATTTTCTCATTTTCCACATTTTTCAAGTTTTTTCATATTTCTGGGTCCTACAGTGTGATTTTCTCTTTTTTCACCTTTTTCATGTTTTCTTGCCATATTTGGGGTCCTTCAGTGTGAATTTTTACATTTCTAATTTTTCAGGGTTTCTTGACATATTATGGGTCCTACAGCGTGTATTTTAATTTTCCACGTTTTTCAGTGTTTCTCAGCATATTCTTGGTCCTACAGTGTGATTTTCTCAATTTTGAATTTTTTCAAGTTTTTTCACATATCTTGGTCCTACAGTGTGATTATTCTAATTTTCCAACTTTTTCAGGTTTTCTAGCCATATTCTGGGTCCTACAGTGTGAATTTTGAATTTTCCTCGTTTTTCAGGTTTTCCTCGCCATATTCTGGTTCCTTTACTGTTAATTTTTAATTTTCCACTTCTTTCAAGTTTTTTGTAATATTATGGGTCCTACAGTGTGATTTTCTCATTTTCCACCTTTTTCAGGTTTTCTCGCCATATTCGGGGTCCTTCAATGTGAGTTTTTAATTTTCTACTTTTTTCAGGGTTTCTCGCCATATTCTGGGTCCTACAGAGTGTATTTTTAATTTTCCACGTTTTTCAAGGTTTCTCGTCATATTCTGGCTCCTACAGTGTGATTTTCCCATTTCCTCGTTTTTCAGGTTTTCTTGCCATATTCCAGGTCCTTCAGTCTGAATTTTTAATTTTCCACGTTTTTCAGTATTTCTCGCCATATTCTGGGCAATACAGTGTGATTTTCTCATTTTCCACTTGTTTCATGGTTTCTTGACATATTCTGTGTCTGACAGTGTGAATTTTTTATTTTCAAATTTTTCAGTGTTTCTCGGCATATTCTGGGTCCTGCAGTGTGATTTTCTCCTTTTCCACGTTTTTCAAGTTTTTTTGTAATTCTGGGTCCTACAGTGTGATTTTCTCATTTTCCACCTTTTTCAGGTTAACTCTCCATATTCGGGGTCCTTCAATGTGAGTTTTTAATTTTCTAGTTTTTCAGGGTTTCTCGGCATATTCTGGGTCCTGCAGTGTGATTTTCTCCTTTTCCACGTTTTTCAAGTTTTTTCGCTATTCTGTGTCCTACAGTGTGATTATACTCATTTTCCACCTTTTTCAGGTTTTTTGCCATATTCGGTGTCTTTCAGTGTGAGTTTTTAATTTTCTACTTTTTACTGTGTTTCTTGCAATATTCTGGCTCCAAAAAGCATATTTTTATTTTTTCTCGTTTTTCAGGGTTTCTTGGCATATTCTGCGTCCTACAATGTGATTTTCTCATTTTCCACTTTTTTTAAGTTTTTTCGCATTTCTATGTCCTACAGGTTGATTTTCTCATTTTCCACATTTTTCAGGTTTTCTCGCCATATTCCGGGTCCTTCAGTGTGAGTTTTTAATTTTCTACTTCTTTCAGTGTTTATTGCCATATTCTGAATCCTACAGCGTGTATTTTTAATTTTCCACGTTTTCAGGGTTTCTGGCATATTCTGGCTCCTACTGTGCGATTTTCCAATTTTTGACTTTTTTCAAGTTTTTTTCCCCAATTCTCCATCTTACAGTGTGATTTTCTCATTTTCCACCTTTTTCAGGTTTTCTCAGCATATTCTGGGTCCTGCAGTGTGAATTTTTAATTTTCCACGTTTTTCAAGGTTTTTTTCCATATTCTGGTCCTATAGTGTGAATTTTTATTTTTCAACATTTTTCAGTGTTTCTCATCATATTCTGGGTCCTACAGTGTGAATTTCTCATTTTCCACCTTTTTCAGGGTTTCTTGCCATATTCTAGGTTTTTCAGTGGGAGTTTTTAATTTTCCATGTTTTTAAGTTTTTTTTTTCATCATATTCTCAGTCCCACAGTGTGATTTTTTCATTTTCAAACTTTTTCAGGTTTTCTCGGCATATTCTGGTTCCTACAGTGTGAATTTAATTTTCCACATTTTTCAGTGTTTCTCGCCATATTCTGGGTCCCACAGTGTAAATTTTTAATTTTCCACGTTTTTAAGGTTTTTTTTTGGTAATATTCTTGGTCCGACAGTGTGAATATTTAATGTTTCACTTTTTTCAGCGTTTCTCGGCATATTCTGGGTCCTACAGTGTGATTTTCTCATTTTCCACCTTTTTCGGCCTTTCTAGCCATTTTTCGGGTCCTTCAGTGTGAGTTTGTAATTTTCTAATTTTTTCAGGGTTTCTCGCAGTATTCTGGGTCCTAAACGTTGTATTTTTAATTTTTCACGTTTTCAGGGTTTCTTGGCATATTCTGGGTCCTACAGTGTGATTTTCTCATTTTCCACCTTTTTCAGGTTTTCTCGCCATAATTGGGGTTCTTCAGTGTCAGTTTGTATTTTTCTACTTTTTTCAGGGTTTCTTGCCATATTTGGGGTCCTTCAGTGTGAGTTTTTAATTTTCTACTCTTTCAGGGTTTCTTGCCATGTTCTGGGTCCTACAGTGTGTATTTTTCATTTTCCACGTTTTTCAGATTTTCTCACAATATTCTGGGTTCTTCAGTGTGAATTATTAATTTTTCAAGTTTTACAGGTTTTTTCTTCATATTCTGGGTCCTACACTGTGATTTTTCTCATTTCCACGTTTTTCAGGTTTTCTTGCCATATTCCAGGTCCTTCAGTGTTAATTTTTAATTTTCCACGTTTTCAGGGTTTCTTTGCATATTCTGTGTCCTGCAGTGTGATTTTCTCATTTTTATGGTTTTTCAAGTTTTTTGGCAATTCTGGGTCCTACAGTGTGATTATTCTCATTTTCCACCTTTATCAGGTTTTCTCGACATATTTGCGGTCTTTCAGTGTGAATTTTTAATTTCCTACTTTTTTCAGGGTTTCTCGCCATATTCTGTGTCCTTCAGTATGAGTTTTTAATTTTCCTCGTTTTTCAGGTTTTTCTCGCCATATTCCGTGTCCTTCACTGTGAATTTTTTATTTTCCACATTATTCAGGTTTTTTCGCCATATTTGGGGTCCGTCAGTGTGAATTTTTAATTTTCTACACTTTCATGGTTTCTCGCCGTATTCTGGGTCATTCAGTGTGAGTTTTTAATTTTCCTCGTTTTTCAGGTATTCTCACCATATTCTGGGTCCTTCAGTGTGAATTTTTATTTTTCCACGTTTTTCAGGTTTTTTCGTCATATTCTGGGTCCTACAGTGTGATTTTCTCATTTCCAATTTTTCAGGTTTTCTTGACATATTCCAGGTCCTTCTGTGTGAATTTTTAATTTTCCACATTTTTCAGGTTTTTTCGTCATATTCTGGGTCTTACAGTGTGACTTTCTCATTTTCCAAAATTTTCAGGTTTTCTCGACATATTTGGGGTCCTTCAGTGTGAGTTTTTAATTTTCTACTTTTTCAGGGCTTCTCTCCATATTCTTGGTCCTACAGCTTGTATTTTTAATTTTCCAGGTTTTCAGGGAATCTAGGCATATTCTGGGTCCTGCAGTGTGATTTTCTCATTTTTGAGGTATTTCAAGTTTTTTCCCAATTCTGGGTCCCTCAATGTGATTATTCTCATTTTCCCCATTTTTCAGGTTTTCTCGCCATATTTGGGGTCCTTCAGTGTGAGTTTTTAAATTTCTACTCTTTCAGGGTTTCTCGCCATATTCTGGGTCCTTCAGTGTGAGTTTTTAATTTTCCTCGTTTTTCAGGTTTTTTCACCATATTCCGGATCCTTCAGTGTGAATTTTTAATTTTCCACCTTTTTCAGATTTTTTCTCATATTCTGGGTCCTACAGTGTGATTTTCTCATTTCCACTTTTTCAGGTTTTCTTGCCATATTCCATGTCCTTCAGTGTGAATTTTTAATTTTCCACGTTTTTTAGTATTTCTCGCCATATTCTGGGTAATGCAGTGTGAATATTTAATTTTCCACTTTTTTCATGGTTTCTCCCTTATTCTGTGTCTGACAGTGTCAATTTTTAATTTTCATGTTTTTCAATGTTTCTCGGCATATTCTGGGTCCTGCAGTGTGATTTTATTATTTTGAGCGTTTTTCTAGTTTTTTCGTAATTCTGGGTCCTACAGTGTGATTTTCTCATTTTCCAACTTTTTCAGGTTTTCTGGCCATAATTGGGGTTCTTCAGTGTCAGTTTGTAATTTTCTACTTTTTTCAGGGTTTCTTGCCATATTTGGGGTCCTTCAGTGTGAGTTTTTAATTTTCTACTCTTTCAGGGTTTCTCGCCATAAACTGTGTCCTATAGTATGTATTTTTCATTTTCCACGTTTTTCAGGTTTTTTCTTCATATTCTGGGTCCTACACTGTGATTTTATCATTTCACGTTTTCAGGTTTTCTTGCCATATTCCAGGTCCTTCAGTGTGGATTTTTAATTTTCCACGTTTTTCAGTATTTCTCCCCATATTATGGGTAATACAGTGTGAATTTTAATTATCCACTTTTTTTCATGGTTTCTCGCCATATTCTGTGTCCAACAGTGTGAATTTTTAATTTTCACGTTTTTCAGTGTTTCTTGAAATATTCTGGGTCCTGCAGTGTGATTTTCTTATTTTCCACCTTTTTCAGGTTTTCTCCCCATATTTGGGGTCCTTCAGTGTCAGTTTGTATTTTTCTACTTTCTTCAGGGTTTCTCACCATATTCTGGATCCTACAGTGTGATTTTCTCATTTTCCACCTTTTTCAGGTTTTCTCGCCATGTTTGGGCTCCTTCACTGTGAGATTTTAATTTTCTACTTTTTTATTAACTTTTTCTCGCCATATTCTGGGTCCGTTAGTGTGAATTTTTAATTTTCACGTTTTTCACATTTTCTCGGCATATTCTGGGTCCTGAAATGTGATTTTCTCATTTTCCACCTTTTTCAGGGTTTCTCGCCATATTTGGGGTCCTACAGTGTGAGTTTGTAATTTTGAACTTTTTTCAGGGTTTCTCGCCATATTCTGGGTCCTACAGCATGTATTTTTAATTTTCCACGTTTTCAGGGTTTCTGGGCAAAATCTGGGTCCTACAGTGTGATTATTCTCATTTTCCACCTTTTTCAGGTTTTCTCACCATATTCGGGGTCCTTCAGTGTGAATTTTTAATTTTCTACTTTTTTCAGGTTTTCTCGCCATATTCTGGGTCCTACAGCATGTTTTTTTTAATTTTACACGTTTTCAGGGTTTCTGGGCATAATCTGGGTCCTACAGTGTGATTATTCTCATTTTCTACCTTTTTCAGGTTTTCAAACCATATTCGGGGTCTTTCAGTGTGAACTTTTAATTTTCTACTTTTTTCAGGTTTTCTCGCCATATTCTGTGTCCTTCAGTGTGAGTTTTTTATCTTCCTCGTTTTTCAGGTTTTTCGCCATATTCCGGGTCCTTCCGTGTGATATTTTAATATTTTATCTTTTTCAGGTTTTTTCGTCATATTCTGGGTCGTACTGTGTGATTTTCTCATTTCCATGTTTTTTCAGGGTCTCTTGCCATATTCCAGGTCCTTCAGTGTGAATTTTTTTCCACGGTTTTCAGTATTTCTCTCCATATCTGGGTAATGAAGTGTGAATTTTTAATTGTCCAGTCTTTTCATGGTTTCTCACCATATTCTGTGTCCAATAGTGTGAATTTTTAATTTTCAGGTTTTTCATGGTTGTTCGGCATATTCTGGTTTCTCCAGTGTGATTTTCTTATTTTCCACATTTTTCAAGTTTTTTCGTATTTTGGGTCCTAAACGTTTCTCAGGGTTTCTCGCCATATTCTGGGTCCTACAGTGTGATTTTCTCATTTTCGATGTTTTTCATGTTTTTGTAATTCTGGGTAATACAGTGTGATTATTCTCATTTTGTACCTTTTTCATGTTTTCGCGCCATATTCGGGATCCTTCAGTGTGAGTTTTTAATTTTCTACATTGTTGAGGGTTTCTTGCCATATTCTCAGTGCTACAGAGTGTATTTTTAATTTTCCACGTTTCTCAGGGTTTCTCCCCATATTCTGGGTCCTAAAATGTGATTTTCTCATTTACGACATTTTTCAAGTATTTTCGGAATTCTGGTTCCTACACTGTGATTATTCTCATTTTCCACATTTTTCAGGTTTTCTTGCCATATTTGGGGTCCTTAAGTGTGAGTTTTTAATTTTCTACTGTTATGAGGGTTTCTTGCCATATTCTGGGTACTACAGAGTGTATTATTAATTTTCCACCTTTCTCAGGGTTTCTTGCCATATTCTGGGTCCTACAGTGTCTGTCTGTCTCTCTGTGTGTCTGATCCCCTGGAACTGTAGATGGGCCACCATATAGTTGCTGGTAGTTGATTCCAGGTTCTCTGGAAGAGGAGACAATGCTGTTAATTGTTGAGCCCTTTCAGTGGCCCCACCCATCTTTAAATTTTTAGAAGTATATGTGAGGCTCTGTTTACGTACATCATATGCAGACCATAAGAGGGATTTAGATTCTCCAGAAGATGACACCCTCTTCTAGAGTATCTGAAGACAGCTACAGTGTACTTATATCTAATAAATACATAAATAAATAAATAAATAAATAAATAAATAAATAAATATTTTTTTTAAAGTATAAGAAAGAAAGAATGACCAGGCAGGCCTCCATCCTTATCTCTGTCAGTCTGTCTGTCTGTCTCTCTGAACCCTTGGAACTGGAGATGGGCCACCATATAGTTTCTGTTAGTTGATCCCAGGTTCTCTGGAAGAGGAGACATTGCTGTTAATTGTTGAGTCCTTTCAGTGGCTCCACCTATCTTTAAATTTTTAGAAGTATATTTTAGGCTGTGTTTATGTACATCATATGCAGACCATAAGAGGGATTTTGATTCTCCAGAATTTGACACCCTCTTCTGGAGTGTCTGAAGACAACTACAGTGTACTTATATCTAATAAATACATAAATAAATAAATAAATAAATAAATAAGTAAATAAATAAATAAATAAACATTATTTTAAAAGGATAAGAAAGAAAGAAAGACCAGGCAAGTCTGCCATCCTTATCTCTGTCTGTCTGTCTGTCTGAACCCCTGGAACTGGAGATGGGCCACCATATAGTTGCTGGAAGTTGATCCCAGGTTCTCTGGAAGAAGAGACAATGCTGTTAATTGTGAGCCCTTTCAGTGGCCCCACCCATCTTAAATTTTTAGAAGTGTATGTGAATCTGTGTTTATGTCCATCATATGCAGACCATAAGAGGGATTTATATTCTCCAGAATCTGACACCCTCTTCTAGAGTGTCTGAAGACAGCTACAGTGTACTTATATCTAATAAATACATAAATAAATAAATAAACATTTTTTAAAAAGGATAAGAAAGAAAGAAAAAACAGGGAGGCCTGCCACCCTTGTCTGTCTGTCTCTTTGTCTGCCTGATCCCCTGGAACTGGAGATGGGCCACCATATAGTTGCTGGTAGTTGATCCCAGGTTCGCTAGAAGAGGAGACAATGCTGTTAATTGTTGAGCCCTTTCAGTGGCCCCACACATCTTTAAATTTTTAGAAGTATATGTGAGGCTGTGTTTATGTACATCATATGCAGACCATAAGAGGGATTTAGATTCTCCAGAATCTGACACCCTCCTCTGGAGTGTCTGAAGACAGCTACAGTGTACTTATATATAATAAATAAATAAATAAATAAATAAATAAATAAATAAACATTTTTTAAAAAGGATAAGAAAGAAAGTAAAACCAGGCAGGCCTGCAATCCTTGTCTGTCTGTCTGTCTGTCTGTCTGATCCCCTGGAACTGGAGATGGGCCACCATATAGTTGCTGCTAGTTGATCCAGGTTCTCTGGTATAGGAGACAATGCTGTTAATTGTTGAGCCGTTTCAGTGGCCCCACACATCTTTAAATTTTTAGAAGTATATGTGAGGCTGTGTTTATGTACATCATATGCAGACCATAAGAGGGATTTAGATTCTCCAGAATATGACACCCTCTTCTGAAGTGCCTGAAGACAGCTACAGTGTACTTATATCTAATAAATACATATATAAATAAATAAACATTTTTAAAATGTATAAGAAAGAAAGAAAAACCAGGCAGGCCTGCAATCCTTGTCTGTCTGTCTGTATGTATGTGTGTCTGATCCCCTGGAACTGGAATTGGGCCACAATATAGTTGCTGGTAGTTGATCCCAGGTCCTCTGGAAGAGGAGACAATGCTGTTAATTGTTGAGCCCTTTCAGTGGCCCCACCCATCTTTAAATTTTTAGAAGTATATGTGAGGCTCTGTTTATGTACATCATATGCAGACCATAAGAGGGATTTAGATTCTCCAGAAGATGACACCCTCTTCTAGAGTGTCTGAAGACAGCTACAGTGTACTTATATATATAATAAATACATAAATAAAAAATAAATAAATAAATAAATAAATATTTTTTTAAAAATATAAGAAAGAAAGAATGACCAGGCAGGCCTCCATCCTTATCTCTGTCAGTCTGTCTGTCTGTCTCTCTGATCCCTTGGAACTGGAGATGGGGCACCATATAGTTTCTGTTAGTTGATCCCAGGTTCTCTGGAGGAGGAGACATTGCTGTTAATTGTTGAGCCCTTTCAGTGGCTCCACCTATCTTTAAATTTTTAGAAGTATATTTTAGGCTGTGTTTATGTACATCATATGCAGACCATAAGAGGGATTTAGATTCTCCAGAATTTGACACCCTCTTCTGGAGTGTCTGAAGACAACTACAGTGTACTTATATCTAATACATAAATAAATAAATAAATAAATAAATAAATAAATAAATAAATAAATAAATAAAAATTATTTTAAAAGGATAAGAAAGAAAGAAAGACCAGGCAGGCCTGCCATCCTTATCTCTGTCTGTCTGTCTGTCTGTCTGATCCCCTGGAACTGGAGATGGGCCACCATATAGTTGCTGGTAGTTGATCCCAGGTTTTCTGGAAGAAGAGACAATGCTGTTAATTGTGAGCCCTTTCAGTGGCCCCACCCATCTTAAATTTTTAGAAGTGTATGTGAATCTGTGTTTATGTCCATCATATGCAGACCATAAGAGGGATTTATATTCTCCAGAATCTGACACCCTCTTCTAGAGTGTCTGAAGACAGCTACAGTGTACTTATATCTAATAAATACATAAATAAAAAAATAAACATTTTTTAATAAGGATAAGAAAGAAAGAAAAACCAGGGAGGCCTGCCACCCTTGTCTGTCTGTCTCTTTGTCTGCCTGATCCCCTGGAACTGGAGATGGGCCACCATATAGTTGCTGGTAGTTGATCCCAGGTTCTCTAGAAGAGGAGACAATGCTGTTAATTGTTGAGCCCTTTCAGTGGCCCCACACATCGTTAAATTTTTAGAAGTATATGTGAGGCTGTGTTTAGGTACATCATATGCAGACCATAAGAGGGATTTAGATTCTCCAGAATCTGACACCCTCTTCTGGAGTGTCAGAAGACAGCTATAGTGTACTTATATATAATAAATAAATAAATAAATAAATAAATAAATAAATAAATAAACATTTTTTAAAAAGGATAAGAAAGAAAGTAAAACCAGGCAGGCCTGCAATCCTTGTCTGTTTGTCTGTCTGTCTGTCTGTCTGATCCCCTGGAACTGGAGATGGGCCGCCATATAGTTGCTGCTAGTTGATCCCAGGTTCTCTGGTAGAGGAGACAATGCTGTTAATTGTTGAGCAGTTTCAGTGGCCCCACACATCTTTAAATTTTTAGAAGTATATGTGAGGCTGTGTTTATGTATATCATATGCAGACCATAAGAGGGATTTAGATTCTCCAGAATATGACACCCTCTTCTGAAGTGCCTGAAGACAGCTACAGTGTACTTATATCTAATAAATACATATATAAATAAATAAACATTTTTAAAATGTATAAGAAAGAAAGAAAAACCAGGCAGGCCTGCAATCCTTGCCTGTCTGTCTGTATGTATGTCTGTCTGATCCCCTGGAACTGGAATTGGGCCACAATATAGTTGCTGGTAGTTGATCCCAGGTCCTCCGGAAGAGGACACAATGCTGTTAATTGTTGAGCCCTTTCAGTGGCCCCACCCATCTTTAAATTTTTAGAAGTATATGTGAGGCTCTGTTTATGTACATCATATGCAGACCATAAGAGGCATTTAGATTCTCCAGAAGATGACACCCTCTTCTAGAGTGTCTGAAGACAGCTACAGTGTACTTATATCTAATAAATACATAAATAAATAATTAAATAAATAAATATATAAATAAATATTTTTTTAAAAGTATAAGAAAGAAAGAATGACCAGGCAGGCCTCCATCCTTATCTCTGTCAGTCTGTCTGTCTGTCTCTCTGATCCCTTGGAACTGGAGATGGGCCACCATATAGTTTGTGTTAGTTGATCCCAGGTTCTCTGGAGGAGGAGACATTGCTGTTAATTGTTGAGCCCTTTCAGTGGCTCCACCTATCTTTAAATTTTTAGAAGTATATTTTAGGCTGTGTTTATGTACATCATATGCAGACCATAAGAGGGATTAAGATTCTCCAGAATTTGACACTCTCTTCTGGAGTGTCTGAAGACAACTACAGTGTACTTATATCTAATACATAAATACATAAATAAATAAATAAAAATTATTTTAAAAGGATAAGAAAGAAAGAAAGACCAGGAAGGCCTGCCCTCCTTATCTCTGTCTGTCTGTCTGTCTGTTTGTCTGTCTGATCCCCTGGAACTGGAGATGGGCCACCATATAGTTGCTGGTAGTTTATCCCAGGTTCTCTGGAAGAAGAGACAATGCTGTTAATTGTTGAGCCCTTTCAGTGGCCCCACCCGTCTTAAATTTTTAGAAGTGTATGTGAATCTGTGTTTATGTCCATCTTATGCAGACCATAAGAGGGATTTATATTCTCCAGAATCTGACACCCTCTTCTAGAGTGTCTGAAGACAGCTACAGTGTACTTATATCGAATAAATACATAAATAAATACATAAACATTTTTTAAAAAGGATAAGAAAGAAAGAAAAACCAGGGAGGCCTACCACCCTTGTCTGTCTGTCTCTTTGTCTGCCTGATCCCCTGGAACTGGAGATGGGCCACCATATAGTTGCTGATAGTTGATCCCAGGTTCTCTGGAAGAGGAGACAATGCTGTTAAATGTTGAGCCCTTTCAGTGGACCCACCCATCTTTAAATTTTTAGAAGCTGTGTTCATGTACATCATATGTAGACACCCTCTTCTGGAGAGTCTGAAGACAGCTATAGTGTACTTATATCTAATAAATACATAAATAAATAAATAAATGAATAAATGAATGAATAAATAAATAAACATTTTTTAAAAAGGATAAGAAAGAAAGAAAAATCAGGCAGGCCTGCAATCCTTATCTCTGTCTGTCTCTCTGTCTGTCTTATCCCCTGGAACTTGAGATGGGCCACCATATAGTTGCTGGTAGTTGATCCCACGTTCTCTGGAAGAAGAGACAATGCTGTTAATTGTTGAGCCCTTTCAGTGGGCCCACCCATCTTTTAATTTTTGAAAGTATATGTGAGGCTGTGTTTATGTACACCATATGCAGACCATAAGAGGGATTTAGATTCTCCAGAAGATGACACCCTCTTCTGGAGTGTCTGAAGGTAGCTACAGTGTACTTATATCTAATAAATAAATAAATAAATAAATAAATAAATAAATAAATAAATATTTTTTTTAAAGTATAAGAAAGAAAGAAATACCATGCAGGCCTCCATCCTTATCTCTGTCAGTCTGTCTGTCTGTCTGTCTGATCCCTTGGAACTGGAGATGGGCCACCATATAGTTGCTGTTAGTTGATCCCAGGTTCTCTGGAAGAGGAGACAATGCTGTTAATTATTGAGCCCTTTCAGTGGTTCCACCTATCATTAAATTTTTAGAAGTATATGTTAGGCTGTGATTATGTACATCATATGCAGACCATAAGAGGGATTTAGATTCTCCAGAATCTGACACCCTCTTCTGGAGTGTCTGAAGACAGCTACAGTGTACTTATATATAATAAATAAGTAAATAAATAAATAAATAAATAAATAAATAAATAAATAAACATTTTTGAAAAAGGATAAGAAAGAATGTAAGACCAGGAAGGCCTGCCATCCTTACCTCTGTCTGTCTGTCTGTCTGTCTGATCCCCTGGAACTGGAGATGGGCCACCATATAGTTTCTGCTAGTTGATCCCAGGTTCTCTGGTAGAGGAGACAATGCTGTTAATTGTTGAGCCGTTTCAGTGGCCCCACACATCTTTAAATTTTTAGAAGTATTTGTGAGGCTCTGTTTATGTACATCATATGCAGACCATAAGAGGGATTTAGATTCTCCAGAATATGACACCCTCTTCTGAAGTGCCTGAAGACAGCTACAGTGTACTTATATCTAATAAATACATATATAAATAAATAAACATTTCTAAAATGTATAAGAAAGAAAGAAAACCCAGGCAGGCCTGCAATCCTTGTCTGTCTGTCTGTATGTATGTCTGTCTGATCCCCTGGAACTGGAATTGGGCCACAATATAGTTGCTGGTAGTTGATCCCAGGTCCTCTGGAAGAGGAGACAATGCTGTTAATTGTTGAGCCCTTTCAGTGGCCCCAACTATCTTTAAATTTTTAGAAGTATATGTGAGGCTGTGTTTATGTATATCATATGCAGACCATAAGAGGGATATAGATTCTCCAGAATCTGACACCCTCTTCTGGAGAGTCTGAAGAAAGCTACAGTGTACTTGTATCTAATAAATACATACAGAAATAAATAAATAAATAAATGAATAAATGAATAAATAAATAAATAAACATTTTTAAAAAGGATAAGAAAGAAAGAAAAATCAGGCAGTCCTGCCATCCTCATCTCTGTCTGTCTGTCTGTCTGTCTGATCCCCTGCAACTTGAGATGGGCCACCATATAGTTGCTGGTATTTGATCCCACGTTCTCTGGAAGAGGAGACAATGGTGTTAATTATTGAGCCCTTTCAGTAGGCCATCCCATCTTTAAATTTTTAGAAGTATATGTGAGGCTGTGTTTATGAACATCATATGCAGACCATAAGAGGGATTTAGATTCTCCAGAATATGACACCCTCTTCTAGAGTGTCTGAAGACAGCTACAGTGTACTTATATCTAATAAATACATAAATAAATAAATAAACATTTTTTAAAAAGGATAAGAAAGAAAGAAAGACCAGGCACGCCTGCCACCTTGTCTGTCTGTCTGTCTGTCTGTCTATCTGTCAGATCCCCTGGAACTGGAGATGGGCCACCATATAGTTGCTGGTAGTTGATCCCAGGTTCTCTGGAAGAGGAGACAATGCTGTTAATTGTTGAGCCCTTTCAGTGGCCCCACCCATCTTTAAATTTTTAGAAGTATATGTGAGGCTGTGTTCATGTACATCATATGCGGACCATAAGAGGGATATAGGTTCTCCAGAATCTGACACCCTCTTCTGGAGAGTCTGAAGACAGCTACAGTGTACTTATATCTAATAAATACATAAATAAATAAATGAATGAATAAATAAATAAATAAACATTTTTTAAAAAGGATAAGAAAGAAAGAAAAATCAGGCAGGCCTGCCATCCTTATCTCTGTCTGTCTATCTGTCTGTCTTATCCCCTGGAACTTGAGATGGGCCACCATATAGTTGCTGGTAGTTGATCCCACGTTCTCTGGAAGAAGAGACAATGGTGCTAATTTTTGAGCCCTTTCAGTGGGCCCAACCATCTTTTAATTTTTAGAAGTATATGTGAGGCTGTGTTTATGTACATCATATGCAGACCATAAGAGGGATTTAGATTCTCCAGAATTTGACACCCTCTTCTGGAGTGTCTGAAGACAACTACAGTGTACTTATATCTAATAAATAAATAAATAAATAAATAAATAAATAAATAAACATTATTTTAAAAGGATAAGAAAGAAAGAAAGACCAGGCAGGCCTGCCCTCCTTATCTCTGTCTGTCTGTCTGTCTGTCTGTCTGATCCCCTGGAACTGGAGATGGGCCACCATATAATTGCTGGTAGTTGATCCCAGGTTCACTGGAAGAAGAGACAATGCTCTTAATTGCTGAGCCCTTTCAGTGGCCCCACCCATCTTAAATTTTTAGAAGTGTATGTGAATCTGTGTTTTTGTCCATCATATGCAGAGCATAAGAGGGATTTATATTCTCCAGAATCTGACACCCTCTTCTGGAGTGTCTGAAGACAGCTACAGTGTACTTATATAAAATAAATAAATGAATGAATAAATAAATAAATAAATAAACATTTTTGAAAAAGGATAAGAAAGAATGTAAGACCAGGCAGGCCTGCCATCCTTATCTCTGTCTGTCTGTCTGTCTGTCTGATCCCCTGGAACTGGAGATGGGCCACCATATAGTTTCTGCTAGTTGATCCCAGGTTCTTTGGTAGAGGAGACAATGCTGTTAATTGTTGAGCCGTTTCAGTGGCCCCACACATCTTTAAATTTTTAGAAGTATATGTGAGGCTGTGTTTATGTACATCATATGCAGACCATAAGAGGGATTTAGATTCTCCAGAATATGACACCCTCTTCTGAAGTGCCTGAAGACAGCTACAGTGTACTCATATCTAATAAATACATATATAAATAAATAAACATTTTTAAAATGTATAAGAAAGAAAGAAAAACCAGGCAGGCCTGAAATCCTTGTCTGTCTGTCTGTATGTATGTCTGTCTGATCCCCTGGAACTGGAATTGGGCCACAATATAGTTGCTGGTAGTTGATCCCAGGTCCTATGGAAGAGGAGACAATGCTGTTAATTGTTGAGCCCTTTCAGTGGCCCCAACTATCTTTAAATTTTTAGAAGTATATGTGAGGCTGTGTTTATGTACATCATATGCAGACCATAAGAGGGATATAGATTCTCTACAATCTGACACCCTCTTCTGGAGAGTTTGAAGATAGCTACAGTGTACTTATATCTAATAAATACATAAATAAATAAATAAATAAATAAATAAATAAATGAATAAATGAATAAATGAATAAATAAATAAATAAACATTTTTAAAAAGGATAAGAAAGAAAGAAAAATCAGGCAGGCCTGCCATCCTCATCACTGTCTGTCTGTCTGTCTGTCTGATCCCCTGCAACTTGAGATGGGCCACCATATAGTTGCTGGTATTTGATCCCACGTTCTCTGGAAGAGGAGACAATGGTGTTAATTATTGAGCCCTTTCAGTAGGCCCACCCATCTTTAAATTTTTAGAAGTATATATGAGGCTGTGTTTATGAACATCATATGCAGACCATAAGAGGGATTTAGATTCTCCAGAATATGACACCCTCTTCTAGAGTGTCTGAAGACAGCTACAGTGTACTTATATCTAATAAATACATAAATAAATAAAAAAACAATTTTTAAAAAGGATAAGAAAGAAAGAAAGACCAGGCACGCCTGCCACCTTGTCTGTCTGT
Source organism: Mus caroli (assembly GCF_978045245.1). Lineage (NCBI taxonomy): Eukaryota > Metazoa > Chordata > Mammalia > Rodentia > Muridae > Mus > Mus caroli. The sequence goes on along the minus strand of NW_028227479.1, from coordinate 158,164 downwards.
CTGTCTGTCTGTCTATCTGTCAGATCCCCTGGAACTGGAGATGGGCCACCATATAGTTGATGGTAGTTGATCCCAGGTTCTCTGGAAGAGGAGACAATGCTGCTAATTGTTGAGCCCTTTCAGTGGCCCCACCCATCTTTAAATTTTTAGAAGTATATGTGAGGCTGTGTTCATGTACATCATATGCGGACCATAAGAGGGATATAGATTCTCCAGAATCTGACACCCTCTTCTGGAGAGTCTGAAGACAGCTACAGTGTACTTATATCTAATAAATACATAAATAAATAAATAAATAAATAAATAAATAAATAAATGAATAAATAAATAAATAAATAAACATTTTTAAAAAGGATAAGAAAGAAAGAAAAATCAGGCAGTCCTGCCATTCTTATCTCTGTCTGTCTGTCTATCTGTCTCATCCCCTGCAACTTGAGATGGGCCACCATATAGTTGCTGGTAGTTGATCCCACGTTCTCTGGAAGAGGAGACAATGGTGTTAATTGTTGAGCCCTTTCAGTGGGCCCACACATCTTTAAATTTTTACAGGTATATGTGAGGCTGTGTTTATGAACATCATATGCAGACCATAAGAGGGGTTTAGAATCTCCATTAGATGACACCCTCTTCTAGAGTGTCTGAAGAAAGCTACAGTGTACTTATATCTAATAAATACATAAATAAATAAATAAATAAATAAATAAATAAATAAATAAATAAACATTTTTTTAAAAATATGGGCTGGTGAGATGGCTCAGTGGGTAAGAGCACCCAACTGCTCTTCCGAAGTTCCAGAGTTCAAATCCCAGCAACCACATGGTGGCTCACAACCATCCGTAATGAGATCTGGCGCTTTCTTCTGGAGTGTCTGAAGACAGCTACAGTGTACTTACATATAATAAATAAATAAATCTAAAAAAAAAAAAGTATAAGAAATAAAGAAAGACCAGGCAGGCCTGCCATCCTTATCTCTGTCTCTCTGTCTGTCTGTCTGTCTGATCCACTGGCCTGGAGATGGGCCAACATAAGGTGCTGGTAGTTGATCCCAGGTTCTCTGGTAGAGGAGACAATGCTGTTAATTGTTGAGCCCTCTCAGTGGCCCCACACATCTTTAAATTTTTAGAAGTATATGTGAGGCTGTGTTTATGTACATCATATGCAGACCATAAGAGGGATTTAGATTCTCCAGAATCTGACACACTCTTCTGGAGTGTCTGAAGACAGCTACAGTGTATTTATATCTAATAAATACATAAATAAATATATAAATAAACATTTTTTTAAAAAGGATAAGAAAGAAAGAAAGACCAGGCAGGCCTGTCATCCTTATCACTGTCTGTATGTCTGTCTGTCTGATCCCCTGGAACTGGAAATGGGCCACCATATAGTTGCTGGTAGTTGATCCCAGGCACTCTTGAAGAGGAGACAATGCTGTTAATAGTTGAGCTTTTAGAGTGGCCCCACACTTCTTTAAATTTTTAGAAGTATATGTGAGGCTGTCTTTATGTACATCATATGCAGACCATAAGAGGGATTTAAATTCTCCAGAATCTTACACCCTCTTCTGGAGTGTCTGAACAGCTACAGTGTACTTATATCTAATAAATAAATAAATAAATAAATAAATAAATAAATAAATAAATAAATAAATAAACATTTTTTAAAAGGATAAGAAGAAAGAAAGACCAGGCAGGCCTGCCATCCATATCTCTGTCTGTCTGTCTGTCTGTCTGTCAATCTGATACCTGGGAACTGGAGATGGCCCACGAATAGTTGCTGGTAGTTGATCCCAGGTTCTCTGGAAGAGGAGACAATGCTGTTAATTGTTGAGCCCTTTCAATGGCGCCACCCATCTTTAAATATTTAGAAGTATATGTGAGGCTGTGTTTATGTACATCACATGCAGACCATAAGAGGGATTTAGATTCTCCAGAATCTGACACCCTCTCCTGGAGTGTCTGAAGACAGCTACAGTGTACTTATATCTAATAAATAAATAGATAAATAAATAAATAAATAAATAAACATTTTTTAAAAAGGATAAGAAAGAAAGAAAGACCAGGCAGGCCTGCCATCCATAACTCTGTCTGTCTCTCTGTCTGTCTATAGGATCCCCGGGAACTGGAGATGGGCCACCATATAGTTGCTGGTAGTTGATCCAAGGTTCTCTGGAAGATGAGACAATGCTGTTAATTGTTGAGCCCTTTCAGTGGCCCCACACTTCTTTAAATTTTTAGAAGTATATGTGAGGCTGTGTTTATGTACATCATATTCAGATTATAAGAGGATTTAGATTCTCCAGAATCTGACACCCTCTACTGGAGTGTCTGAAGACAGCTACAGTGTACTTATATATAATAAATACATAAATAAATAAACGAATAAATGAATAAATAAATAAATAAACATTTTTTAAAAAGGATAAGAAAGAAAGTAAAACCAGGCAGGCCTGCAATCCTTGTCTGTCTGTCTGTCTGTCTGATCCCCTGGAACTGGAGATGGGCCACCATATAGTTGCTGATAGTTGATCCCAGGTTCTCTGGTAGAGGAGACAATGCTGTTAATTATTGAGCCGTTTCAGTGGACCCACACATCTTTAAATTTTTAGAAGTATATGTGAGGCTGTGTTTATGTACATCATATACAGACCATAAGAGGGATTTAGATTCTCCAGAATATGACACCCACTTCTGAAGTGTCTGAAGATAGCTACAGTGTACTTATATCTGATAAATACATATATAAATAAATAAACATTTTTAAAATGTATAAGAGAAGAAAGAAAAACCAGGCAGGCCTGCAATCCTTGTCTGTCTGTCTGTCTGTATGTCTGTCTTATCCCCTGGAACTGGAGATGGGCCACAATATAGTTGCTGGTAGTTGATCCCAGGTACTCTGGAAGAGGAGACAATGCTGTTAATTGTTGAGCTTTTAGGGTGGCCCCACCCTTCTTTAAATTTTTAGAAGTATATGTGAGGCTGTGTTTATGTACATCATATACAGACCATAAGAGGGATTTAGATTCTCCAGAATATGACACCCACTTCTGAAGTGTCTGAAGATAGCTACAGTGTACTTATATCTAATAAATACATATATAAATAAATAAACATTTTTAAAATGTATAAGAGAAGAAAGAAAAACCAGGCAGGCCTGCAATCCTTGTCTGTCTGTCTGTCTGTATGTCTGTCTTATCCCCTGGAACTGGAGATGGGCCACAATATAGTTGCTGGTAGTTGATCCCAGGTCCTCTGGAAGAGGAGACAATGCTGTTAATTGTTGAGCCCATTCAGTGGCCCCACCCATCTTTAAATTTTTAGAAGTATATGTGAGGCTGTGTTTATGTACATCATATGCAGACCATAAGAGGGATTTACATTCTCCAGAATCTGACACCCTCCTCTGGAGTGTCTAAAGAAAGCTACAGTGTACTTATATCTAAGAAATACATAAATAAATAAATAAATATTTTTTAAAAAGGTTAAGAAAGAAAGAAAGACAAGGCAGGCCTGACATCCTTATCTCTGTCTGTCTGTCTGTCTGTCTGTCTGATCCCCTGGAACTGGAGATTGGCCACCTTGTAGGTGCTGGTAATTGATCCCAGGTTCTCTGGAAGAGGAGACAATGCTGTTAATTGTTGAGCCATTTCAGTGGCCCCACCCATTTTTAATTTTTAGAAGTATATGTGAGGCTGTGTTTATGTACATCATATTCAGACCATAAGAGGGATTTAGATTCTCCACAATCTGACACCCTCTTCTGGAGAGTCTGAAGAAAGCTACAGTGTACTTGTATCTAATAAATACATACAGAAATAAATAAATAAATAAATGAATAAATGAATAAATAAATAAATAAATAAATAAATAAACAAACATTTTTAAAACCGGATAAGAAAGAAAGAAAGACCAGGCAGGGTTGCCATCCTTATCTCTGTCTCTCGGTCTGTCTGTCTGTCTGATCCACGGAACTGGAGATGGGCCACCATAAGGTGCTGGTAGTTCATCCCAGGTTCTCTGAAAGAGGAGACAATGCTGTTAATTGTTGAGCCCTCTCAGTGGCCCCACACATCTTTAAATTTTTAGAAGTATATGTGAGGCTGTGTTTATGTACATCATATGCAGATCATAAGAGGGATTTAGATTCTCCAGAATCTGACACCCTCTTCTGAAGTGTCTGAAGACAGCTACAGTGTACTTATATCTAATAAATACATAAATAAATACATAAATAAACATTTTTTAAAAAGGATAAGAAGGAAAGAAAGACCAGGCAGGCCTGCCATCCTTAGCACTGTCTGTATGTCTGTCTGTCTGATCCCCTGGAACTGGAGATGGGCCATCATATAGTTGCTGGTATTTGATCCCAGGTACTCTGGATGAGGAGACAATGCTGTTAATTGTTGAGCTTTTAGAGTGGCCCCACCCTTCTTTAAATTGTTAGAAGTATATGTGAGGCTGTGTTTATGTACATCATATGCAGACCATAAGAGGAATTTAGATTCTCCAGAATCTGACACCCTCTTCTGGAGTGTCTGAACAGCTACAGTGTACTTATATCTACTAAAAACATAAATAAATAAATAAATAAATAAATAAATAAATAAATAAATAAATAAACATTTTTTAAAAAGGATAAGAAAGAAAGAAAGAAAGAAAGAAAGAAAGAAAGAAAGAAAGAAAGAAAGAAAGAAAGAAAGAAAGAAAGAACAGGCAGGCCTGCCATCCATATCTCTGTCTGTCTGTCTGTCTGTCTATCTGATCCCCGGGAACTGGAGATGGGCCACCATATAGTTGCTGGTAGTTGATCCAAGGTTCTCTGGAAGAGGAGACAATGCTGTTAATTGTTGAGCCCTTTCAGTGGCCCCACACTTCTTTAATTATTTAGAAGTATATGTGAGGCTGTGTTTATGTACATCATATTTAGATTATAAGAGGATTTAGATTCTCCAGAATCTGACACCCTCTACTGGAGTGTCTGAAGACAGCTACAGTGTACTTATATATAATAAATAAATAAATAAATAAATAAATAAATAAATAAATAAATAAATAAATAAATAAACATTTTTTAAAAAGGATAAGAAAGAAAGTAAGACCAGGCAGGCCTGCCATCCTTAACTCTGTCTGTCTGTCTGTCTGTCTGTCTGTCTGATCCCCTGGAACTGGAGATGGGCCACCATATAGTTGCTGGTAGTTGATCCAAGGTTCTCTGGGAGAGGAGACAATGCTCTTAATTGTTGAGCCCTTTCAGTGGCCCCACACTTCTTTAAATATTTAGAAGTATATGTGAGGCTGTGTTTATGTACACCATATTCAGTTATAAGAGGATTTAGATTCTCCAGAATCTGACACCCTCTACTGGAGTGTCTGAAGACAGCTACAGTGTACTCATATATAATAAATAAGTAAATAAATAAATAAATAAATAAATAAACATTTTTTAAAAAGGATAAGAAAGAAAGTAAGACCAGGCAGGCCTTCCATCCTTATCTCTGTCTGTCTGTCTGTCTGTCTGTCGAATCCCCTGGAACTGGAGATGGGCTACCATATAGTTGCTGGTAGTTGATCCCAGGTTCTCTGGAAGAGGAGACAATGCTGTTAATTGTTGACCCCTATCAGTGGCCCTACCCATCTTTAAATTTTTAGAAGTGTATGTGAGGCT
>NW_028227479.1:127500-150000 GCF_978045245.1 Mus caroli | reverse complement strand
AGTTGCTGGTAGTTGATCCCAAGTTGTCTGGAAGAGGAGACAATGCTGTTAATTTTTGAGCCCTATCAGTGGCCCTACCCATCTTTAAATATTTAGAAGTATATGTGAGGCTGTGTTTATGTACATCATTTGCAGACCATAAGAGGGATTTAGATTCTCCAGAATCTGACACCCTCTTCTGGAGTGTCTGAAGACAGCTACAGTGTACTTATATCTAATAAATAAATAAATAAATAAATAAATAAACATTTTTTAAAAAGGATAAGAAGGAAAGTAAGGCCAGGCAAGCCTGCCATCCTTATATATGTCTGTCTGTCTGTCTGTCTGTCCTCTGGAACTGGAGATGGGCCACCATATAGTTGCTGGTAGTTGATCCCAGGTTCTCTGGAAAATGAGACAATGCTGTTAATTGTTGAGCCCTTTCAGTGGCCCCACCCAATTTTAATTTTTAGAAGTATATGTGATGCTGTGTTTATGTACATCATATTCAGACCATAAGAGGGATTTAGATTCTCTAGAATCTGTCACCCTCTTCTGGAGTGTCTGAAGACGTCTACAGTGTACTTATATCTAATAAATACATAAATAAATAAATAAAAAATAAACATTTTTTAAAAAGTATAAGAAATAAAGAAAGACCAGGCAGGCCTGCCATCCTTATCTCTGTCTCTCTGTCTGTCTGTCTGTCTGATCCACTGGAACTGGAGATGGGTCACCATAAGGTGCTGGTAGTTTATCCCAGGTTATCTGAAAGAGGAGACAATGCTGTTAATTGTTGAGCCCTCTCAGTGGCCCCACACATCTTTAAATTTTAAGAAGTATATGTGAGGCTGTGTTTATGTACGTCATATGCAGACCATAAGAGGGATTTAGATTCTCCAGAATCTGACACCCTCTTTTTGAGTGTCTGTACAGCTACAGTGTACTTATATCTAATAAATAAATAAATAAATAAATAAATAAATAAATAAATAAATAAACAAACATTTTTTTTAAAAAAGGATAAGAAAGAAAGAAAGACCAGGCAGGCCTGCCATCCTTATCACTGTCTGTCTGTCTGTCTGTCTGATCCCCTGGAACTGGAGATGGACCACCATATAGTTGCTGGTAGTTGATCCCAGGTTCTTTATAAGAGGAGACAATGCTGTTAATTGTTGAGCCCTTTCAGTGGCCCCACACATCTTTTAATTTTTAGAAGTATATGTTAGGCTTTGTTTATGTACATCATATGCAGACCATAAGAGGGATTTAGATTCTCCAGAATCTGACACCCTCTTCTGGAGTGTCTGAACAGCTACAGTGTACTTTTATCTAATAAATAAATAAATAAATAAATAAATAAATAAGTAAATAAATAAATAAACATTTTTTAAAAAGTATAAGAAATAAAGACCAGGCAGGCCTGCCATCCTTATCTCTGTCTCTCTGTCTGTCTGTCTGTCTGATCCACTGGAACTGGAGATGGGCCACCATAAGGTGCTGGTAGTTTATCCCAGGTTCTCTGAAAGAGGAGACTATGCTGTTAATTGTTGAGCCCTCTCAGTGGCCCCACCTATCTTTAAATTTTTAGAAGTATATGTGAGGCTGTGTTTATGTACATCATATGCAGACCAGAAGAGGGATTTAGATTCTCCAGAATCTGACACCCTCTTCTGGAGTGTCTGAAGACAGCTACAATGTACTTATATCTAATAAATACATAAATAAATATATAAATAAACATTTTTTTAAAAAGGATAAGAAAGAAATAAAGACCAGGCAGGCCTGCCATCCTTATCACTGTCTGTATGTGTGTCTGTCTGATCCCCTGGAACTGGAGATGGGCCACCATATAGTTGCTGGTAGTTGATCCCAGGTACTCTGGAAGAGGAGACAATGCTGTTAATTGTTGAGCTTTTAGAGTGGCCCCACTCTTCTTTAAATTTTTAGAAATATATGTGAGGCTGTGTTTATGTACATCATATGCAGACCATAAGAGGGATTTAGATTCTCCAGAATCTGACACCCTCTTCTGGAGTGTCTGAACAGCTACAGTGTACTTATATCTAATAAATAAATAAATAAATAAATAAATAAATAAATAAACAAATAAATAAATAAATAAATAAACAAACAAACATTAAAAAAAAAGGATAAGAAAGAAAGAAAGGCCAGGAAAACTGCCATCCTTATCACTGTCTGTCTGTCTGTCTTCTGATCCCCTGGAACTGGAGATGGACCACCATATAGTTGCTGGTAGTTGATCCCAGGTTCTCTATAAGAGGAGACAATGCTGTTAATTGTTGAGCCCTTTCAGTGGCCCCACACATCTTTTAATTTTTAGAAGTATATGTTAGGCTGTGTTTATGTACATCATATGCAGACCATAAGAGGGATTTAGATTCTCCAGAATCTGACACCCTTTTCTGGAGTGTCTGAACAGCTACAGTGTACTTATATCTAATAAATTCATAAATAAATAAATAAATAAATAAATAAATAAATAAACATTTTTTAAAAAGTATAAGAAATAAAGAAAGACCAGGCAGGCCTGCCATCCTTATCTCTGTCTCTCTGTCTGTCTGTCTGTCTGATCCACTGGAACTGGAGATGGCCCACCATAAGTTGCTGGTAGTTTATCCCAGGTTCTCTGAAAAAGGAGACAATGCTGTTAATTGTTGAGCCCTCTCAGTGGCCCCACACATCTTTAAATTTTTAGAAGTATATGTGAGGCTGTGTTTATGTACATCATATACAGACCATAAGAGGGATTTAGATTCTCCAGAATCTGACACCCTCTTCTGGAGTGTCTGAAGACAGCTACAGTGTACTTATATCTAATAAATACATAAATAAATATATAAATAAACATTTTTTTAAAAAGGATAAGAATGAAAGAAAGACCAGACAGGCCTGCCATCCTTAGCACTGTCTGTATGTCTGTCTGTCTGATCCCCTGGAACTGGAGATGGGCCACCATATAGTTGCTGGTAGTCGATCCCTAGTATTCTGGAAGAGGAGACAATGCTGTTAATTGTTGAGCTTTTAGAGTGGCCCCACCCTTCTTTAACTTTTTAGAAGTATATGTGAGGCTGTGTTTATGTACATCATATGCAGACCATAAGAGGGATTTAGATTCTCAAGAATATGACACCCTCTTCTGGAGTGTCTGCACAGCTACAGTGTACTTATATCTAATAAATACATAAATAAATACATAAATAAATAAATAAATATATAAATAAATAAACATTTTTTTAAAAGGATAAGACAGAAAGAAAGACCAGGCAGGCCTGCCATCCATATCTCTGTCTGTCTGTCTGTCTGTCTGTCTGTCTATCTGATCCCTGGGAACTGGAGATGGGCCACGAATAGTTGCTGGTAGTTGATTCCAGGTTCTCGAAGAGGAGACAATGCTGTTAATTGTTGAGCCCTTTCAGTGGCACCACCCATCTTTAAATATTTAGAAGTATATGTGAGGCTGTGTTTATGTACATCATATGCAGACCATAAGAGTGATTTAGATTCTCCAGAATCTGACACCCTCTTCTGGAGTGTCTGAAGACAGCTATAGTGTACTTATATCTAATAAATAAATAGATAAATAAATAAATAAATAAATAAACATTTTTTTAAAAAGGATAAGAAAGAAACAAAGACCAGGCAGGCCTACTATCCATATCTCTGTCTGTCTGTCTGTCTGTCTATCTGATCCCCGGGAACTGGAGATGGGCCACCATATAGTTGCTGGTAGTTGATCCAAGGTTCTCTGAAAGAGGAGACAATGCTGTTAATTGTTGAGCCCTTTCAGTGGCCCCACACTTCTTTAAATATTTAAAAGTGTATGTGAGGCTGTGTTTATGTACATCATATTCAGATTATAAAAGGATTTAGATTCTCCAGAATCTGACACCCTATACTGGAGTGTCTGAAGACAGCTACAGTGTACTTATATATAATAAATACATAAATAAATAAATAAATAAATAAATAAATAAATAAACATTTTTGAAAAAGGAAAAGAAAGAAAGTAAGACCAGGCAGGCCTGCCATCCTTATCTCTGTCTGTCTGTCTGTCTGTCTGATCCCCTGGAACTGGAGATGGACCACCATATAGTTGCTGGTAGTTGATCCCAGGTTCTCTATAAGACGAGACAATGCTGTTAATTGTTGAGCCCTTTCAGTGTCCCCACAGATCTTTTAATTTTTAGAAGTATATGTTAGGCTGTGTTTATGTACATCATATGGAGACCATAAGAGGGATTTAGATTCTCCAGAATCGGACACCCTCTACTGGAGTGTCTGAACAGCTACAGTGTACTTATATCTAATAATTACATACTTAAATAAATAAATAAATAAATAAATAAATAAATAAATAAATAAATAAATATTTTTTAAAAAGGATAAGAAAGAAAGAAAGACCAGGCAGGCCTGCCATCCTTATCTCTGTCTGTCTGTCTGTCTGTCTGATCCTCTGGAACTGGAGATGGGCCACTTTGTAGGTGCTGGAGGTTGATCCCAGGTTCTCTGGAAGAGGAGTCAATGCTGTTAATTGTTGAGTCCTTTCAGTGGCCTTTTAATTTTTTAAGTATATGTGAGGCTGTGTTTATGTACATCATATGGAGACCATAAGAGGGATTTAGATTCTCCAGAATCTGACACCCTCTACTGGAGTGTCTGAACAGCTACAGTGTACTTATATCTAATAATTACATACATAAATAAATAAATAAATAAATAAATAAATAAATAAATAAATAAACATTTTTTAAAAAGTATAAGAAATAAAGAAAGACCAGGCAGGCCTGCCATCTTTCTCTCTGTCTCTCTGTCTGTCTGTCTGTCTGCATGATCCACTGGAACTGGAGATGGGCCACCATAAGGTGCTGGTAGTTTATCCCAGGTTCTCTGAAAGAGGAGACAATGCTGTTAATTGTTGAGCCCTCTCAGTGGCCCCACACATCTTTAAATTTTTAGAAGTATATGTGAGGCTGTGTTTATGTACATCATATGCAGACCATAAGAGGGATTTAGATTCTCCAGAATCGGACACCCTCTTCTGGAGTGTCTGAAGACAGCTACAGTATACTTATATCGAATAAATACATAAATAAATATATAAATAAACATTTTTTAAAAAGGATAAGAAAGAAAGAAAGACCAGGCAGGCCTGCCATCCTTATCACTGTCTGAATGTCTGTCTGTCTGATCCCCTGGAACTGGAGATGGGCCACCATATAGTTGCTGGTAGTTGATCCCAGGTACTCTGGAAGAGGAGACAATGCTTGAGCTTTTAGAGTGGCCCCACTCTTCTTTAAATTTTTAGAAATATATGTGAGGCTGTGTTTATGTACATCATATGCAGACCATAAGAGGGATTTAGATTCTCCAGAATCTGACACCCTCTTCTGGAGTGTCTGAACAGCTACAGTGTACTTATATCTAATAAATAAATAAATAAATAAATAAATAAATAAATAAATAAACAAACAAATAAACAAACAAACATTTTTTAAAAAAAAGGATAAGAAAGAAAGAAAGGCCAGGAAGACTGCCATCCTTATCACTGTCTGTCTGTCTGTCTTCTGATCCCCTGGAACTGGAGATGGACCACCATATAGTTGCTGGTAGTTGATCCCAGGTTCTCTATAAGAGGAGACAATGCTGTTAATTGTTGAACCCTTTCATTGGCCCCACAAATCTTTTAATTTTTAGAAGTATATGTTAGGCTGTGTTTATGTACATCATATGCAGACCATAAGAGGGATTTAGATTCTCCAGAATCTGAAACCCTTTTCTGGAGTGTCTGAACAGCTACAGTGTACTTATATCTAATAAATTCATAAATAAATAAATAAATAAATAAACATTTTTTAAAAATATAAGAAATAAAGAAAGACCAGGCAGGCCTGCCATCCTTATCTCTGTCTCTCTCTCTGTCTGTCTGTCTGATCCACTGGAACTGGAGATGGCCCACCATAAGGTGCTGGTAGAATATCCCAGGTTCTCTGAAAAAGGAGACAATGCTGTTAATTGTTGAGCCCTCTCAGTGGCCCCACACATCTTTAAATTTTTAGAAGTATATGTGAGGCTGTGTTTATGTACATCATATACAGACCATAAGAGGGATTTAGATTCTCCAGAATCTGACACCCTCTTCTGGAGTGTCTGAAGACAGCTACAGTGTACTTATATCTAATAAATACATAAATAAATATATAAATAAACATTTTTTTTAAAAAGGATAAGAATGAAAGAAAGACCAGACAGGCCTGCCATCCTTAGCACTGTCTGTATGTCTGTCTGTCTGATCCCCTGGAACTATAGATGGGCCACCATATAGTTGATGGTAGTCGATCCCTAGTATTCTGGAAGAGGAGACAATGCTGTTAAATGTTGAGCTTTTAGAGTGGCCCCACCCTTCTTTAACTTTTTAGAAGTAAATGTGAGGCTGTGTTTATGTACATCATATGCAGACCATAAGAGTGATTTAGATTCTCCAGAATCTGACACCCTCTTCTGGAGTGTCTGAAGACAGCTACAGTGTACTTATATCTAATAAATAAATAGATAAATAAATAAATAAATAAATAAATAAATAAATAAACATTTTTTAAAAAGGATAAGAAAGAAACAAAGACCAGGCAGGCCTACCATCCATATCTCTGTCTGTCTGTCTGTCTGTCTATCTGATCCCCGGGAACTGGAGATGGGCCACCATATAGTTGCTGGTAGTTGATCCAAGGTTCTCTGGAAGAGGAGACAATGCTCTTAATTGTTGAGCCCTTTCAGTGGCCCCACACTTCTTTAAATATTTAAAAGTATATGTGAGGCTGTGTTTATGTACATCATATTCAGATTATAAGACGATTTAGATTCTCCAGAATCTGACACCCTATACTGGAGTGTCTGAAGACAGCTACAGTGTACTTATATATAATAAATACATAAATAAATAAATAAATAAATAAATAAATAAATAAATAAATAAATAAACATTTTTGAAAAAGGAAAAGAAAGAAAGTAAGACCAGGCAGGCCTGCCATCCTTATCTCTGTCTGTCTGTCTGTCTGTCTGATCCCCTGGAACTGGAGATGTGCCACCATATAGTTGCTGGTAGTTGATCCAAGGTTCTCTGGAAGAGGAGACAATGCTGTTAATTGTTGAGCCCTATCAGTGGCCCTACCCATCTTTAAATATTTAGAAGTATATGTGAGGCTGTGTTTATGAACATCATATGCAGACCATAAGAGGGATTTAGATTCTCCAGAATCTGACACCCTCTTCTGGAGTATCTGAAGACAGCTACAGTGTACTTATATCTAATAAATAAATAAATAAATAAATAAATAAATAAATAAATAAATAAACATTATTTAAACAGGATAAGAAAGGAAGAAAGACCAGGCAGGCTTGCCATCGTTATCTCTGTCTGTCTGTCTGTCTGTCTGTCTGTTGTTCTGATCCCCTGGAACTGGAGATGGGCCACCATATAGGTGCTGGTAGTTGATCCCAAGTATCTCTGGAAGAGGAGACAATGCTGTTAATTGTTGAGCGCTTTCAGTGGCCCCACCCATCGTTAAATTTTTATTAGTATATGTGAGGTTGTGTTTATGTACATCATATGCAGACCATAAGAGGGATTTAGATTCTCCAGAGTCTGACACCCTCTTCTGGAGTGTCTGAAAACAGCTCCAGTGTACTTATATCTAATAAATACATAAATAAATATATAAATAAACATTTTTTAAAAAAGGATAAGAAAGAAAGAAAGACCAGGCAGGCCTGCCATCCTTATCACTGTCTGTATGTCTGTCTGTCTGATCCCCTGGAACTGGAGATGGGCCACCATATAGTTGCTGGTAGTTGATCCCAGGTACTCTGGAAGAGGAGACAATGCTGTTAATTGTTGAGCTTTTAGAGTGGCCCCACCCTTCTTTAAATTTTTAGAAGTATATGTGAGGCTGTGTTTATGTACATCATATGCAGACCATAAAAGGGATTTAGATTCTCCAGAATCTGACACCCTCTTCTGGAGTGTCTGAAGACAGCTACAGTGTACTTATATCGAATAAATACATAAATAAATATATAAATAAACATTTTTTTAAAAAGGATAAGAAAGAAAGAAAGACCAGGCAGGTCTGACATCCTTATCACTGTCTGTATGTCTGTCTGTCTGATCCCCTGGAACTGGAGATGGGCCACCATATAGTTGCTGGTAGTTGATCCCAGGTACTCTGGAAGAGGAGACAATGCTGTTAATTGTTGAGCTTTTAGAGTAGCCCCACCCTTCTTTAAATTTTTAGAAGTATATGTGAGGCTGTGTTTATGTACATCATATGCAGACCATAAGACGGATTTAGATTCTCCAGAATCTGACACCTTCTTCTGGAGTGTCTGAACAGCTACAGTGTACTTATATCTACTAAATACATAAATAAATGAATAAATAAATAAATAAATAAATAAATAAATAATTAAATAAAAATCAATAAATAAATAAACATTTTTTAAAAAGGATAAGAAAGAAAGTAAGATCATGCAGGCCTGCCATCCATATCTCTGTCTGTCTGTCTGTCTGTCTATCTGATCCCTGGAAACTGGAGATGGGCCACGAATAGTTGCTGGTAGTTGATCCCAGGTTCTCTGGAAGAGGAGACAATGCTGTTAATTGTTGAGCCCTTTCAGTGGCGCCACCCATCTTTAAATATTTAGAAGTATATGTGAGGCTGTGTTTATGTACATTATATGCAGACCATAAGAGGGATTTAGATTCTCCAGAATCTGACACCCTCTTCTGGAGTGTCTGAAGACAGCTACAGTGTACTTATATCTAATAAATAAATAGATAAATAAATAAATAAGTAAATAAACATTTTTTAAAAAGGATAAGAAAGAAAGAAAGACCAGGCAGGCCTGCCATCCATATCTCTGTCTGTCTGTCTGCCTGTCTATCTGATCCCCGGGAACTGGAGATGGGCCACCATATAGTTGCTGGTAGTTGATCCAAGGTTCTCTGGAAGAGGAGACAATGCTGTTAATTGTTGAGCCCTTTCAGTGGCCCCTTACTTCTTTAAATATTTAGAAGTATATGTGAGGCTGTGTTTATGTATATCATATTCAGATTATAAGAGGATTTAGATTCTCCAGAATCTGACACCCTATATTGGAGTGTCTGAAGACAGCTACAGTGAACTTATATATAATAAATACATAAATAAATAAATAAATAAATAAATAAACATTTTTTTAAAAGGATAAGAAAGAAAGTAAGACCAGGCAGGCCTGCCATCCTTATCTCTGTCTGTCTGTCTGTCTGTCTGATCCCCTGGACCTGGAGATGTGCCACCATATAGTTGCAGGTAGTTGATCCAAGGTTCTCTGGAAGAGGAGACAATGCTGTTAATTGTTGAGCCCTATCAGTGGCCCTACCCATCTTTAAATATTTAGAAGTATGTGTGAGGCTGTGTTTATGTACATCATATGCAGACCATAAGAGGGATTTAGATTCTCCAGAATCTGACACCCTCTTCTGGAGTATCTGAAGACAGCTACAGTGTACTTATATCTAATAAATAAATAAATAAATAAATAAATAAATAAATAAATAAACATTATTTAAACAGGATAAGAAAGGAAGAAAGACCAGGCAGGCTTGCCATCCTTATCTCTGTCTGTCTTTCTGTCTGTCTGTCGTTTTGATCCCCTGGAACTGGAGATGGGCCACAATATAGGTGCTGGTAGTTGATCCCAGGTTCTCTGGAAGAGGAGACAATGCTGTTAATTGTTGAGCGCTTTCAGTGGCCCCACCCATCGTTAAATTTTTAGTAGTATATGTGATGCTGTGTTTATGTACATCATATGCAGACCATAAGAGGGATTTAGATTCTCCAGAGTCTGACACCCTCTTCTGGAGTGTCTGAAGACAGCTACAGTGTACTTATATCGAATAAATACATAAATAAATATATAAATAAACATTTTTTTAAAAAGGATAAGAAAGAAAGAAAGACCAGGCAGGCTTGACATCCTTATCACTGTCTGTATATCTGTCTGTCTGATCCCCTGGAACTGGAGATGGGCCACCATATAGTTACTGTTAGTTGATCCCAGGTACTCTGGAAGAGGAGACAATGCTGTTAATTGTTGAGCTTTTAGAGTAGCCCCACCCTTCTTTAAATTTTTAGAAGTATATGTGAGGCTGTGTTTATGTACATCATATGCAGACCATAAGAGGGATTTAGATTCTCCAGAATATGACACCCTCTTCTGGAGTGTCTGAACAGCTACAGTGTACTTATATCTACTAAATACATAAATAAATGAATAAATAAATAAATAAATAAATAAATAAATAAACATTTTTTAAAAAGGATAAAAAAGAAAGAAAGACCAGGCAGGCCTGCCATCCATATCTCTGTCTGTCTGTCTCTCTGTCTATCTGATCCCTGGAAACTGGAGATGGGCCACGAATAGTTGCTGGTAGTTGATCCCAGGTTCTCTGGAGGAGGAGACAATGCTGTTAATTGTTGAGCCCTTTCAGTGGCGCCACCCATCTTTAAATATTTAGAAGTATATGTGAGGCTGTGTTTATGTACATCATATGCAGACCATACGAGGGATTTAGATTCTCCAGAATCTGACACCCTCTTCTGGAGTGTCTGAAGACAGGTACAGTGTACTTATATCTAATAAATAAATAGATAAATAAATAAATAAGTAAATAAACATTTTTTTAAAAAGGATAAGAAAGAAAGAAAGACCAGGCAGGCCTGCCATCCATATCTCTGTCTGTCTGTCTGCCTGTCTATCTGATCCCCGGGAACTGGAGATGGGCCACCATATAGTTGCTGGTAGTTGATCCAAGGTTCTCTGGAAGAGGAGACAATGCTGTTAATTGTTGAGCCCTTTCAGTGGCCCCATACTTCTTTAAATATTTAGAAGTATATGTGAGGCTGTGTTTATGTATATCATATTCAGATTATAAGAGGATTTAGATTCTCCAGAATCTGACACCCTATATTGGAGTGTCTGAAGACAGCTACAGTGAACTTATATATAATAAATACATAAATAAATAAATAAATAAATAAATAAATAAATAAATAAATAAATAAACATTTTTTAAAAAGGATAAGAAAGAAAGTAAGACCAGGCAGGCCTGCCATCCTTATCTCTGTCTGTCTGTCTGTCTGTCTGATCCCCTGGACCTGGAGATGTGGCACCATATAGTTGCTGGTAGTTGATCCAAGGTTCTCTGGAAGAGGAGACAATGCTGTTAATTGTTGAGCCCTATCAGTGGCCCTACCCATCTTTAAATATTTAGAAGTATATGTGAGGCTGTGTTTATGTACATCATATGCAGACCATAAGAGGGATTTAGATTCTCCAGAATCTGACACCCTCTTCTGGAGTGTCTGAAGACAGCTACAGTGTACTTATATCTAATAAATAAATAAATAAATAAATAAATAAATAAATAAATAAATAAATAAACATTATTTAAACAGGATAAGAAAGGAAGAAAGACCAGGCAGGCTTGCCATCCTTATCTCTGTCTGTCTGTCAGTCTGTCTGTCGTTCTGATCCCCTGGAACTGGAGATGGGCCACCATATAGGTGCTGGTAGTTGATCCCAGGTTATCTGGAAGAGGAGACAATGCTGTTAATTGTTGAGCGCTTTCAGTGGCCCCACCCATCGTTAAATTTTTAGTAGTATATGTGAGGCTGTGTTTATGTACATCATATGCAGACCATAAAAGGGATTTAGATTCTCCAGAGTCTGACACCCTCTTCTGGAGTGTCTGAAGACAGCTACAATGTACTTATATCGAATAAATACATAAATAAATATATAAATAAACATTTTTTTAAAAAGGATAAGAAAGAAAGAAAGACCAGGAAGGCCTGACATCCTTATCACTGTCTGTATGTCTGTCTGTCTGATCCCCTGGAACTGGAGATGGGCCACCATATAGTTGCTGTTAGTTGATCCCAGGTACTCTGGAAGAGGAGACAATGCTGTTAATTGTTGAGCTTTTAGAGTAGCCCCACCCTTCTTTAAATTTTTAGAAGTATATGTGAAGCTGTGTTTATGTACATCATATGCAGACCATAAGAGGGATTCAGATTCTCCAGAATATGACACCCTCTTCTGGAGTGTCTTAACAGCTACAGTGTACTTATATCTACTAAATACATAAATAAATGAATAAATAAATAAATAAATAAATAAATAATTAAATAAATAAATAAATAAATAAACATTTTTTAAAAAGGATAAGAAAGAAAGAAAGACCAGGCAGGCCTGCCATCCATATCTCTGTCTGTCTGTCTGTCTGTCTGTCTATCTGATCCCTGGAAACTGGAGATGGGCCACGAATAGTTGCTGGTAGTTGATCCCAGGTTCTCTCGAAGAGGAGACAATGCTGTTAATTGTTGAGCCCTTTCAGTGGCGCCACCCATCTTTAAATATTTAGAAGTATATGTGAGGCTGTGTTTATGTACATCATATGCAGACCATAAGAGGGATTTAGATTCTCCAGAATCTGACACCCTCTTCTGGAGTGTCTGAAGACAGCTACAGTGTACTTATATCTAATAAATAAATAGATAAATAAATAAAAAAGTAAATAAACATTTTTTAAAAAGGATAAGAAAGAAAGAAAGACCAGGCAGGCCTGCCATCCATATCTCTGTCTGTCTGTCTGCCTGTCTATCTGATCCCCGGGAACTGGAGATGGGCCACCATATAGTTGCTGGTAGTTGATCCAAGGTTCTCTGGAAGAGGAGACAATGCTGTTAATTGTTGAGCCCTTTCAGTGGCCCCATACTTCTTTAAATATTTAGAAGTATATGTGAGGCTGTGTTTATGTATATCATATTCAGATTATAAGAGGATTTAGATTCTCCAGAATCTGACACCCTATATTGGAGTGTCTGAAGACAGCTACAGTGTACTTATATATAATAAATACATAAATAAATAAATAAATAAATAAATAAATAAATAAATAAATAAATAAACATTTTTTAAAAAGGATAAGAAAGAAAGTAAGACCAGGCAGGCATGCCATCCTTATCTCTGTCTGTCTGTCTGTCTGATCCCCTGGACCTGGAGATGTGCCACCGTATAGTTGCTGGTAGTTGATCCAAGGTTCTCTGGAAGAGGAGACAATGCTGTTAATTGTTGAGCCCTATCAGTGGCCCTACCCATCTTTAAATATTTAGAAGTATATGTGAGGCTGTGTTTATGTACATCATATGCAGACCATAAGAGGGATTTAGATTCTCCAGAATCTGACACCATCTTCTGGAGTATCTGAAGACAGCTACAGTGTACTTATATCTAATAAATAAATAAATAAATAAATAAATAAATAAATAAATAAATAAACATTATTTAAACAGGATAAGAAAGGAAGAAAGACCAGGCAGGCTTGCCATCCTTATCTCTGTCTGTCTTTCTGTCTGTCTGTCGTTCTGATTCCCTGGAACTGGAGATGGGCCACCATATAGGTGCTGGTAGTTGATCCCAGGTTATCTGGAAGAGAAGACAATGCTGTTAATTGTTGAGCGCTTTCAGTGGCCCCACCCATCGTTAAATTTTTAGTAGTATATGTGAGGCTGTGTTTATGTACATCATATGCAGACCATAAGAGGGATTTAGATTCTCCAGAGTCTGACACCCTCTTCTGGAGTGTCTGAAGACAGCTACAGTGTACTTATATCGAATAAATACATAAATAAATATATAAATAAACATTTTTTTAAAAAGGATAAGAAAGAAAGAAAGACCAGGCAGGCCTGACATTCTTATCACTGTCTGTATGTCTGTCTGTCTGATCCCCTGGAACTGGAGATGGGCCACCATATAGTTGCTGTTAGTTGATCCCAGGTACTCTGGAAGAGGAGACAATGCTGTTAATAGTTGAGCTTTTAGAGTAGCCCCACCCTTCTTTAAATTTTTAGAAGTATATGTGAGGCTGTGTTTATGTACATCATATGCAGACCATAAGAGGGATTTAGATTCTCCAGAATCTGACACCCTCTTCTGGAGTGTCTGAAGACAGCTACAGTGTACTTATATCTAATAAATACATAAATAAATAAATAAATAAACATTTTTTAAAAAGGATAAGAAAGAAAATAAGACCAGGCAGGCCTGCCATCCTTATCTCTGTCTGTCTGTCTGTCTGTCTGCCTGATCCCCTGGAACTGGAGATGGGCCACCATATAGTTGCTGGTAGTTGATCCCAGGTTCTCTGGAAGAGGAGACAATGCTGTTAATTGTTGAGCCCTTTCAGTGGCCCCAACCTTTCTTAATTTTTAGAAGTATATGTAATGCTGTGTTTATGTACATCATATTCAGACAATAAGAGGGATTTAGATTCTCTATAATCTGTCACCCTCTTCTGGAGTGTTTGAAGACGGCTACAGTGTATTTATATCTAATAAATACATAAATAAATGAATAAATAAATAAATAAACATTTTTTAAAACGAATAAGAAATAAAGAAAGACCAGGCAGGCCTGCCTTCCTTATCTCTGTCTCTCTGTCTGTCTGTCGGTCTGATCCACTGGAACTGGAGATGGGCCACCATAAGGTGCTGGTAGTTTATCCCAGGTTCTCTGAAAGAGGAGACAATGCTGTTAACTGTTGAGCCCTCCCAGTGGCCCCACACATCTTTAAATTTTTAGAAGTATATGTGAGGCTGTGTTTATGTACATCATATGCAGACCATAAGATGGATTTAGATTCTCCAGAATCTGACACCCTCTTCTGGAGTGTCTGAAGACAGCTACAGTGTACTTATATCTAATAAATACATAAATAAATATATAAATAAACATTTTTTTAAAAAGGATAAGAAAGAAAGAAAGACCAGGCAGGCCTGCCATCCTTATCACTGTCTGTATGTCTGTCTGTCTGTTCCCCTGGAACTGGAGATGGGCCACCATATAGTTGCTGGTAGTTGATCCCAGGTACTCTGGAAGAGGAGACAATGCTGTTAATTGTTGAGCTTTTAGAGTGGCCCCACCCTTCTTTACATTTTTAGAAGTATATGTGAGGCTGTGTTTATGTACATCATATGCAGACCATAAGAGGGATTTAGATTCTCCAGAATCTGAAACCCTCTTCTGCAGTGTGTGAACAGCTACAGTGTACTTATATCTAATAAATAAATAAATAAATAAATAAATAAATAAATAAATAAATAAATAAATAAACATTTTTGAAAAAGGATAAGAAAGAAAGTAAGACCAGGCAGGCCTGCCATCCTTATCTCTGTCTGTCTGTCTGTCTGTCTGTCTGTCTGATCCCCTGGAACTGGAGATGGGCTACGATAAAGTTGCTGGTAGTTGATCCCAGGTTCTCTGGAAGAGGAGACAATGCTGTTAATTGTTGAGCCCTATCAGTGGCCCTACCCATCTTTAAATATTTAGAAGTATATGTGAGGCTGTGTTTATGTACATCATATGCAGACCATAAGAGGGATTTAGATTCTCCAGAATCTGACACCCTCTTCTGGAGTGTCTGAAGACAGCTACAGTGTACTTATAATAAATAAATAAATAAATAAATAAATAAATAAATAAATAAATAAATAAATGAATGAATAAATAAATAAACATTTTTTAAAAAGGATAAGAAAGAAAGTAAGACCAGGCAGGCCTGCCATCCTTTTCTCTGTCTGTCTGTCTGCCTGTCTGTCTGATCCCCTGGAACTGGAGATGGGCCACCATATAGTTGCTGGTAGTTGATCCCATGTTCTCTGGAAGAGGAGACAATGCTGTTAATTGTTGAACCCTTTCAGTGGCCCCACCCATTTTTAATTTTTAGAAGTATATGTGATTTTGTGTTTATGTACATCATATGCAGACCATAAGAGGGATTTAGATTCTCCAGAATCTGAAACCCTCTTCTGCAGTGTGTGAACAGCTACAGTGTACTTATATCTAATAAATAAATAAATAAATAAATAAATAAATAAATAAATAAACATTTTTTTAAAAAAAGGATAAGAAAGAAAGAAAGACCAGGCAGGCCTGCCACCCTTATCACTGTCTGTGTGTCTGTCTGTCTGATCCCCTGGAACTGGAGATGGACCACCATATAGTTGCTGGTAGTTGATCCCAGGTTCTCTATAAGAGGAGACAATGCTGTTAATTTTTGAGCCCTTTCAGTGGCCCCACACATCTTTTAATTTTTAGAAGTATATGTTAGGCTGTGTTTATGTACATCATATGCAGACCATAAGAGGGATTTAGATTATCCAGAATCTGACACCCTCTTCTGGAGTGTCTGAAGACAGCTACAGTGTACTTATATCTAATAAATACATAAATAAATATATAAATAACCATTTTTTTAAAAAGGAAAAGAAAGAAAGAAAGACCAGGCAGGCCTACCATCCATATTTCTGTCTGTCTGTCTGTCTGTCTATCTGATCCCCGGGAACTGGAGATGGGCCACCATATAGTTGATGGTAGTTGATCCAAGGTTCTCTGGAAGAGGAGACAATGCTGTTAATTGTTGAGCACTTTCAGTGGCCCCACACTTCTTTAAATATTTAGAAGTATATGTGAGGCTGTGTTTATGTACATCATATTCAGATTATAAGAGGATTTAGATTCTCCAGAATCGGACACCCTATACTGGAGTGTCTGAAGACAGTTACAGTGTACTTATAATAAATAAATAAATAAATAAATAAATAAATAAATAAATAAATAAATAAACATTTTTGAAAAAGGATAAGAAAGAAAGTAAGACCAGGCAGGCCTGCCATCCTTATCTCTGTCTGTCTGTCTGTCTGTCTGATCCCCTCGAACCGGAGATGGGCTACGATAAAGTTGCTGTTAGTTGATTTCAGGTTCTCTGGAAGAGGAGACAATGCTGTTAATTGTTGAGCCCTATCAGTGGCCCTACCCATCTTTAAATATTTAGAAGTATATGTGAGGCTGTGTTTATGTACATCATATGCAGACCATAAGAGGGATTTAGATTCTCCAGAATCTGACACCCTCTTCTGGAGTGTCTGAAGACAGCTACAGTGTACTTATAATAAATAAATAAATAAATAAATAAATAAATAAATAAATAAATAAATGAATGAATAAATAAATAAACATTTTTTAAAAAGGATAAGAAAGAAAGTAAGACCAGGCAGGCCTGCCATCCTTTTCTCTGTCTGTCTGTCTGTCTGTCTGTCTGATCACCTGGAACTGGAGATGGGCCACCATATAGTTGCTGGTAGTTGATCCCATGTTCTCTCGATGAGGAGACAATGCTGTTAATTGTTGAACCCTTTCAGTGGCCCCACCCATTTTTAATTTTTAGAAGTATATGTGATTTTGTGTTTATGTACATCATATTCAGTCCATAAGAGGGATTTAGATTCTCTAGTATCTGTCACCCTCTTCTGGAGTGTCTGAAGACGGGTACAGTGTACTTATATCTAATAAATAAATAAATAAATAAATAAATAAATAAATAAATAAATAAATAATCATTTTTTAAAAAGTATAAGAAATAAAGAAAGACCAGGCAGGCCTGCCATCCTTATCTTTGTCTGTCTGTCTGTCTCTCTGTTTGTCTGTCTGTCTGATCTCCTGGAACTGGAGATGGGCCACCATTTTGTTGCTGATAGTTGATCCCAGGTCTTCTGAAGAGGAGACAATGCTGTTAATTGTTCAGCCCTTTCAGTGGCCCCACCCATCTTTAAATTTCTAGAAGTAAATGTGATGCTGTGTTTATGTACATCATATTCAGACCCTTAAAGAGGGATTTATATTCTCCAGAATCTGACACCGTCTTTTGGAGTGTCTATGACGGATACAGTGTACTTATATCTAATAAATATATAAATAAAGAAATAAACATTTTTTAAAAAAGATAAGAAAGAAAGAAAGACCAGGCAGGCCTGCCATCCTTATCTCTGTCTGTCTGTCTGTCTGTCTGATCCTATGGACCTGGAGATGGGCCACCATAGAGTTGCTTGTAGTTGATCCCATGTTCTCTGGAAGAGGAGACAATGCTGTTAATTGTTGAGCCCTTTCAGTGGTCCCACCCATCTTTAAATTTTTAGAAGTATATGCGAGGCTGTGTTTATGTACCGAATATGCAGACCATAAGAGGGATTTAGATTCTCCAGAATCTGACACCCTCTTCTGGAGTGTCTGAAGACAGCTACAGTGTACTTATATCTAATAAATTCATAAATAAACAAATGAACATTTTTAAAAAAGGATAATAAAGAAAGAGAGACCAGGCAAGCCTGCCATTCTTGTCTGTCTGTCTGTCTGTCTGATCCCCTGGAAATGGAGATGGGCCACCATATAATTGCTGGTAGTTGATCCCAGGTTCTCTGGAAGAGGAGTCAGTGCTGTTAATTGTTGAGGCCTTTCAGTGGCCCCACCCATCTTTAAATTTTTAGAAGTATATGTGAGGCTGTGTTCATGTACATCATATGCAGACCATAAGAGGGATATAGATTCTAGAGAATCTGACACCCTCTTCGGGAGTGTTTGAAGACAGCTACAGTGTACTGAAATCTAATAAATACATACTTAAATTAATAAACATTTTTTAAAAAGGATAAGAAAGAATGAAAGACCAGGTAGGCCTGCCATCCTTAACTCTATCTGTCTGTATGTCTGTCTGTCTGTCAGATCCCCTGGAACTGGAGATGGGCCACCATATAGTTGCTGGTAGTTGATCCCAGGTTCTCTATAAGAGGAGACAATTCTGTTAATTGTTGATCCATTTCATTGGCCCCACACATGTTTAAATTTTTAGAAGTATATGTGAGGCTGTGTTTATGTACATCATATGCAGACCATAAGAGGGATTTAGATTCTCCAGAATATGACACCCTCTTCAAGAGTGTCTGAAGACAGCTTCAGTGACTTATATCTAATAAATACATAAATAAATAAATAAACATTTTTTAAAAAGTATAAGAAAGAAAGAAAGACCAGGCAGGCCTGCCACTATGTCTGTCTGTCTGTCTGTCTGTCTATCTGTCAGATACCCTGGAACTGGAGATGAGCCACCATATAGTTGATGGTAGTTGATTCCAGGTTCTCTGGAAGAGGAGACAATGCTGTTAATTGTTGAGCCCTTTCAGTGGCCCCACCCATCTATAAATTTTTAGAAGTATATGTGAGGCTGTGTTCATGTACATCATATGCAGACCATAAGAGGGATATAGATTCTCCAGAATCTGACACCCTCTTCGGGAGTGTTTGAAGACAGCTACAGTGTACTTATATCTAATAAATACATACTTAAATTAATAAACATTTTTTAAAAAGGATAAGAAAGAATGAAAGACCAGGTAGGCCTGCCATCCTTAACTCTATCTGTCTGTATATCTGTCTGTCTGTCTGATCCCCTGGAACTGGAGATGGGCCACCATATAGTTGCTGGTAGTTGATCCCAAGTTCTCTGGTAGAGGAGACAATGCTGTTAATTGTTGAGCCCATTCAGTGGCCCCACCCATCTTTAAATTTTTAGAAGTATATGTGAGGCTGTGTTCATGTACATCATATGCAGACCATAAGAGGGATATTGATTCTCCAGAAACTGACACCCTCTTCTGGAGAGTCTGAACAGCTACAGTGTACTTATATCTAATAAATAAATAAATAAATAAATAAATAAATGAATAAATAAATAAATAAATAAACATTTTTTTAAAAGGATAAGAAAGAAAGAAAAATCAGGCAGGCCTGCCATCCTTATCTCTGTCTGTCTGTCTGTCTGTCTGTCTTATCCCCTGGAACTTGAGATGGGCCACCATATAGTTGCTTGTAGTTGATCCAAGGATCTCTGGAAGAGGAGACAATGCTGTTAATTGTTGAGCCCTTTCAGTGGGCCCACCCTTCTTTAAATTTTTAGAAGTATATGTGAGGCTGTGTTTATGTACATCATATGCAGACCAGAAGAGGGATTTAGATTACCCAGAAGATGACACCCTCTTCTAGAGTGTCTGAACAGCTACAGTGTACTTATATCTAATAAATAAATGAATAAATAAATAAATAAATAAACAAACATTTTTTTAAAAAAAGGATAAGAAAGAAAGAAAGACCAGGCAGGCCTGCCATCCTTTTCACTGTCTGTCTGTCTGTCTGTCTGTCTGATCCCCTGGAACTGGAGATGGACCACCATATAGTTGCTGTTAGTTGATCCCAGGTTCTCTATAAGAGGAGACAATGCTGTTAATTGTTGAGCCCTCTCAGTGGCCCCACACATCTTTTAATTTTTAGAAGTATATGTTAGGCTGTGTTTATGTACATCATATGAAGACAATAAGAGGGATTTAGATTCTCCAGAATCTGACACCCTCTTCTGGAGTGTCTGAACAGCTACAGTGTACTTATATCTAATAAATAAATAAATAAATAAATAAATAAATTAATAAATAAATAAATGAATAAATAAACATTTTTGAAAAAGGATAAGAAAGAAAGTAAGACCAGGAAGGCCTGCCATCCTTATCTCTGTCTGTCTGTCTGTCTGTCTGTCTGATCCCCTGGAACTGGAGATGGGCCACCATATAGTTGCTGGTAGTTGATCCAAGGTTCTCTGGAAGAGGAGACAATGCTCTTAATTGTTGAGCCCTTTCAGTGGCCCTACCCATCTTTAAATATTTAGAAGTATATGTGAGGCTGTGTTTATGTACATCATATTCAGATTATAAGAGGATTTAGATTCTCCAGAATCTGACACCCTCTACTGGAGTGACTGAAGACAGCTACAGTGTACCTATATATAATAAATACATAAGTAACTAAATAAATAAATAAAAATTTTTTAAAAAGGATAAGAAAGAAAGTAAGACCAGGCAGGCCTGCCATCCTTATCTCTGTCTGTCTGTCTGTCTGTCTGATCCCCTGGAAATGGAAATGGCTACCATAAAGTTACTGGTAGTTGATCCCAGGTTCTCTGGAAGAGGAGACAATGCTGTTAATTGTTGAGCCCAATCAGTGGCCCTACCCATCTTTAAATATTTAGAAGTATATGTGACGCTGTGTTTATGTACATCATATGCAGACCATAAGACGGATTTAGATTCTCCAGAATCTGACACCCTCTTCTGGAGTGTCTGAAGACAGCTACAGTGTACTAATATCTAATAAATTAATAAATAAATAAATAAATAAATAAATAAATAAATAAACATTTTTTTAAATGTATAAGACATAAAGAAAACAAGGCAGGCCTGCCATCCTTATCTCTGTCTCTCTGTCTGTCTGTCTGTCTGATCCACTGGAACTGGAGATGGGCCACCATAAGGTGCTGGTAGTTTATCCCAGGTTTTCTGAAAGAGGAGACAATGCTGTTAATTGTTGAGCCCTCTCAGTGGCCCCACACATCTTTAAATTTTTAGAAGTATATATGAGGCTGTGTTTATGTACATCATATGCAGACCATAAGAGGGATTTAGATTCTCCAGAATCTGAGACCCTCTTCTGGAGTGTCTGAAGACAGCTACAGTGTACTTATATCTAATAAATACATAAATAAATATATAAATAAACATTTTTTTAAAAAGAATAAGAAAGAAAGAAAGACCAGGCAGGCCTGCCATCCTTATCACTGTCTGTATGTCTGTCTGTTTGATCCCCTGGAACTGGAGATGGGCCACCATATAGTTGCTGGTAGTTGATCCCAGGTACTCTGGAAGAGGAGAAAATGCTGTTAATTGTTGAGCTTTTAGAGTGGCCCCACCCTTCTTTAAATTTTTAGAAGTATATGTGAGGCTGTGTTTATGTACATCATATGCAGATCATAAGAGGGATTTAGATTCTCCAGAATCTGACACCCTCTTCTGGAGTGTCTGAACCGCTACAGTGTACTTATATCTAATAAATAAATAAATAAATAAATAAATAAATAAATAAATAAATAAATAAATAAATAAACATTTTTTAAAAAGGATAAGACAGAAAGAAAGACCAGGCAGGCCTGCCATCCATATATCTTTCTCTCTGTCTGTCTGTCTATCTGATCCCTGGGAACTGGAGATGGGCCACGAATAGTTGCTGGTAGTTGATCCCAGGTTCTCTAGAAGAGGAGACAATGCTGTTAATTGTTGAGCCCTTTCAGTGGCGCCACCCATCTTTAAATATTTAAAAGTATATATGAGGCTGTGTTTATGTACATCATATGCAGACTATAAGAGGGATTTAGATTCTCCAGAATCTGACACCCTCTTCTGGAGTGTCTGAAGACAGCAACAGTGTACTTATATCTAATAAATAAATAGATAAATAAATAAATAAATAATTAAACATTTTTTAAAAAGGATAAGAAAGAAACAAAGACCAGGCAGGCCTGCCATCCATATCTCTGCCTGTCTGTCTGTCTGTCTATCTGATCCCCGGGAACTGGAGATGGGCCACCATATAGTTGCTGGTAGTTGATTTAAGGTTCTCTGGAAGAGGAGACAATGCTGTTAATTGTTGAGCCCTTTCAGTGGCCCCACACTTCTTTAAATATTT